>NC_056749.1:814063002-814075502 GCF_019279795.1 Protopterus annectens | reverse complement strand
GGGCACTTAGAGGGTTGAAAGATTAGTTTGTGGGCTGCGGTAATCTGAAGATAGTCTAGATGGTTGGAGAGTTCAAGCCAGTGTAACAAATTAAGGGCAATACAGTGATGGGAGGAGTATTTGGCTTTGGTGACACATTTAGAAATCTTATTATAACAGACTTCCAATTCAGAAGTGAGTGTGGCAGATGAGTTAGAGGAGTGCCATACATTAGTGAGGGGAGTAGACAGGTAGTGGCAAGCGTTTGTCTGGTGGAACGAGAGAAAAACTGGAAGTTCCTGTATAGCATATCAAGTTTAATATGGGTTTTCTTAATGTTTTGCTGGATGTGAGTGTCAAATTTCAGGTGTTCATCAATAGTGACCCCAAGTAGTTTGGTAAAGGGAACAACCTCTATAGTGGAGTTGTTTTGGCTAATGATTTGGAATGAGTTTTTATCAAGAGGGGAAGCTTTTGAGGGAGAGAATAATAGTATTTTGGATTTATTGGCATTTAGTGAGAGGTGGTTCTAAAGCATCCAATTTTCAGTGGCAGAGAAAGCAGCTTGGGTCAGCGTCTAAAGCTCTGGTAGGTTGGTGGCACTGTAGATTAATGTGGAATCATCTGCATATTGTACAATTTTGGTATTGGGTATGGCTTTGTGGAAATTGTTAATAAAGATGTTAAACAGCATCAGACCGAGTATGGATCCCTTGGGAACCACAGTGGGGGTGGGAAGGAAGGTTGAGGTGCCTGTCCCCCATTTTACAGCTTGAGATCTATTGGAGAGGTAGATAGAGACTAGGCCCCTTTAGGGCAGGATCCTCCACGCAGATCCAAAAGGATACACAATCAAACGAGGCAACTGTAATATCGACCTCAGTGGAACTGACAACAGGGCAGGTTTCAACAAGGGAATTTGTTCAGGAATGGACAGAAACAACAAAACAGGTGGTACTAAGTACATTTTGTAGTAATGAATTTAATGTGCCTATTGAAGTTCTTGACAGTAATAGTTTTATTGTGCCAGACCCTGAATTCGCAGTGGGTGGCGAAAATTGTAATGACACAGTAGACGTATATACTGCACATGGTAACACTCAAGGGGATTTTGTGGTGCACAATTACTCTTGTCGAGTCTTTGATTCAGGATTGGCAAATCTACTTAGTAAAGGGTTTAATTTCGTTCCCACCGAAAGAGTGAAAATTGTGGAACTTATATTGGATTTAAAGAATTTTGTTAGGAAGATGAACTTTTGTTTGTTGCTTGGAACTGCATCCTCAGGTGACAATGAAAACAGTTTACAGAAAAGGAGTATTTTTAATCCTCCATTACCGAATGTTTTAATGTTGTTTGAATCATTTTGTGAGTTTGACTTCAGGAGGTTACTTCACAGTAAAACTGACTATAGCTTGTGGAATTTGACTATTTCTGAGAGACAATTGCTGTGCAATTTGATTTCTGACAAATCACTGTGGGTCATGAAGCCCGACAAAGGGGGGGGTGGTAATTATGTCCAAAACTGACTATAACAATTGAATGAATGTGCTGTTATGGGATGGATGTGTGTATGAGGAAGTCTCTGCAAATTTTGTCCAGATTGCTGGTTTTAAAAGATCTGGTAGAACAAGGGACAAATTGACATGGAATTGTTTCACTTTCTTAGTGTCAACCACCCCAGGGTACCGAATATTATTGGTATCCCTAAGATTCATAAGAATTTGTATGACCCCCCAATGAGACCTATTGTTAGTGTGGCAGGGTCTAAAACTTTTTTTATTGGGAAATACATTGACACCACATTAAAGTTAGTGCTTAAACATGAACAACATATATGTATAGACTCTTGGCATTTTTTGAACAAACTGAACCGTTTACCATTTGATGTGAAAGCGATTTTTTTGACAATTGATAATTTGTTTAATGTTATTCCACACACATTAAGTTTAGAGTGGTTTGAGGAGTTTCTATATGATACAAAGCAGTTCAGCAACAATGATTTATCTGTTTTAGACAGCTTAATGAAATTGGTTTTGAATTACAATTTTGTTTTTTTTTTGAAAGTCTTTTTTTTCTGCAAAAACCAAGGGTTGCTATGGGGGCATGTTGTGCCCCCATTTTTGCCAGTATTGTTATTCTCATGTGGGAACGTAAGTTTCTTTTTAATTCAGCCTTTTCTGGGTCTTGGAGTTTATATCTCCGTTACATTGATCTGTTTTTTGTTTGGAAAGGGGAACAAAAAGAAATAGAAGATTTTTTATTATATATCAACAGTACCACTGACTTTCTTAGATTTTCCCATGAGTACAAAAACAACTATATTAGTTTTTTGGATGTTTTGGTAAAGAAGGATGTGGATAACAATTGTTTGGTTAGTGATTAGTATAGGAAGCCCACCTATATTAATAGTCTTTTATATTATCAAAGTTGTCATCCAGAACATGTTAAGAGGGGTTTGATGAAGGGACAGTTTGTACACATTTCACGTATGGTAACCAAAGATGTGGACTTTCATGAGATGAGGGGTATTTAATGAAGGAGATGTTGGTGGCTAGAGGGTATCGCACGAGTTTAGTAGACAAAATTTTTAAGGAAGTATGTGGTAAGAAGGAAACTGGTCCTTTTTGTCCATTATTGATTATGGACAGGTAATTTCAATCCAGTTACCCCAACATTCATGCTTTGCGACAGCAAGTAGAGGTAGATAAACCCTCTACATTTTTCACCTCATCCTTCATTACTCAGTTTTCCTCTGATTACAGTCAGATTATTTTAAGGAAAAATTGGTATATTTTTAATAGTCAAGTAGAAGTTTTGGAAAAAGTAGGGCATCAACCCCGGATAATTTTTAGAAGAGATACTTCCTTTAAGGAATTGTTACAGAAAACTAAACATACAGAAGTTCAGGAGGGTGGGGGAACCCAAAAAAATGGGTTTTTTGCAACCAGTGCCCTTTCATCCTTACATCTGACAGGATGGTCATCAACAGTATTCCCATAAGACCTCATAGGAAGTATTTGTGTATTACTAGGGGTGTGGTTTATGTCGCTCTCTGTAGTTCTTGTCAAGGTTTTTACATTGGGAAGACCAAGAGAAGTCTTAAGGAAAGGATATAGGAGCACATTAGGGACATTAGAATTCGTAACCCTAACAGTGCTTTATATAAACATAAAAGCAAACAAACCTCTGAGTAGACCAGGGAACCAACTAAAGAAAATCAATAATTGTAAAGCAAAATAAAAGTGATTCCACATGGCAGAAAGTTAATATAAAGAACTTTAATACAAAACTATAGCCATGTTGTATTTTTAAACGGTCTGAAGAAGCGAATGTTATTCGCAAAAGCTCTCGTGTTTTGTATTAAAGTTCTTTATATTATTATATTAGTTCTGCTGTGTGGAACCACTTTTGTTTTGCTTTTTATAAACATAGTATGCAGTTCCCTGGGCATGACTTTAAATTTTTAGTCATTGAAAAAGTTCCCCAAGATACTCTTGGAGGTCCTTGGGAAGATTTTTTGAATTTCAGGGAACTGTGGTGGCAAATTAGGCTGAATGCCACCAATTTCCCTGGACTTAATGAAAGTGTGAGTTTGAGTAGTTTTCTGAAAATACGCTCATGGATTGGACAATAGATAAAATAATATAACCAACAATTTTTTTTAAGAATGAGGTTACACACATATATATATTTTTTATTGTGTATATACACATATATATATATATATATATATATATATATATATATATATATATATATATCTATATACACACACACACACACACACACACACACACACACACACACACACACACATTTTGTATTAGATGGTTATATGTGTTTATTTTTGTGGGGTGGTGTATTTACATATGTTTTTAAGGTCTGAATTTTGTATGAGTCATATTTAACTTAATATTTGTATTTTTAGGGGTATATGGTTTTAATACAAAAAGTGGTTGAATCACATGATTATGGGTAGTATAAATACCTGTTGTTTGTCCATTTTTGCATTCTGAAGAAGTCAGCTGATGGCTGCTGACAAAACCATTCAATAAACGTGGTTCTGGTATGAATTGGAGGCTTCACTGGTTTTTATCTTAGAGGTAGCTAGAGAACCAGGATAAGGTATTCCTGGAGAGATTAAGGTTGGAGAGATGGTTTAGGAGATGGGTGTGGGAGATGGTATCGAATGCCTTGGACAGATCTAGAAGAACAGTAGAAACTATTTTTCTAGAGTCCCGGGCAAGATTTATTGTCTCTAGGAAGGAGAAAAGTGCAGTGGTTGTACTATGGCCTGGTTGGAAGCCGTGTTGGATTGGGGTGATTAGTTGGTTATTGGCTAAGAATGGCATAAGCTGAATGTGAATGCATTTTTCTAGTAGTTTGGAAATTGGGGAGAGGATGGCTATGGGGTGGAAGTTGGAGATGTTATTATTTTTGCCTCCTTTATAGAGAGGTAGAATGAAGGCAGTGTGTCATAGTTTGGGAACATAAGATTCTAGCATGGATCTATTGATCATGATGCTAATGGGAAGAGCAATACCATCCACGGCTATCTTTAGGAAGGAGAATGGGATATTGTCAGGGGCATTGGAGCAAGGTTTTAATTTGGAGAGTAATTTTTTTATATAGGATGTTGAGATGGGTTTAAGGTTGAATAAAGGTGGAGGACTAGGGGTGGAGGGTGTTGTAGCTGGTAGTGACAAAAGGGTGGATTGAGGGGAAGGGGTTATTGTTAGGGAAGGTTTTGGTCAATTCAGCTATGGAGTTAGTGAAGAAGGAGTTGAATAGAGAGACTATTTTAGGGTCAGATTTGCTGGTGTCAGGGCAGGGGTTGGTTTTGTTACCTGGGTTGAGAAGAGAATAAATGGAGTTCCAGAATTGTTTTGGACTTTTAGATTGGAGTTTAATATAGTAGGACTTTTTGTCTCTGATAATTTGTTTTTTAACAAGGCTGCGGAGTTGTTTATATTTAAGAAAAGTTTCATGCTGTTTGTTTTGATGGTATGTTTTCCAGGATTTGTCTCTTTGTAGCATAAGCTTTTTGGTATCTTTGGTTAGCCAAGTGGCGGATTTGGTTTTTACTCTTTTTGTTCTTGGTGGCACTAGGGAGATGAGGATGTTTAAGAAGGAGGAGCTGAAAAATTCTACGGCATTATCTAGTGGAAGGGTTTTTAGTGGGTTCCAATTTGTTTGTTTCAGGGAGTTAGAGAAGTTAGCTGGGTCAAAGTTTGTGAGGTTACGTGTGTGGATGACTTGGTGTAGGTGAGGAGAGGAGTGGGTAGCTTGGTAGATAAATGCTGGCAAGTGGTCTCCTATAGGGTTGGGTGTGATGCCAGAATTTAAGAATTTATTGGGGTGAGAAGCTAGGATCCAGTCTAGTGTGGTACCTGGGGGTTTGTTTTATTGTGCCTGGTGATGGACTTAGTAATTTGTGTATAGTCAAATAGACTGATGGATATGGTGGGATTCTGGTTATTGATTTTATTCCAATCAATGTTTGCGTCTCCAAGTATATAGGTCCAGAGGAGTATGTCCTCCAGAGTAGTGGTGTTGTTACCGGGGGGGATATAGAGAGCAATGATACAAAATGTTTTTGTGGTTATTTACTTTTAGTAGGCCTGTTACGAGTTCTGCATTATTGAATGTGGGGATAGGATTAGGGTATGGAGCAATGGATAGTAGGTTAGAGTAGATTAAGGCTACCCCACCACCTTTTCTGTTTTAGCGGTCGTGTCTGAGGGATTGGAATCCAGGAGGAAGGATTTCAGAGTCACTAATGTGAGGTTTTAGACATATTTCTGAAATGGCTACAATGTCGAGTTGGTTATAGTTCAACCAGGCATGGAATTGTGTTACTTTATTTCTTAAACTTTGTGCATTAATAGTGAAGAATTTGAGGTATTTATGGTTACCTTTATAGTTTGAGGTGGGGAGATTAGCAGTACAGGTAGTGTTTGGTCCAGGATGTCTCCAGCTAAGCAGAGGTAGTTGAGGAAGGGTAGTAGTATTTTTGATTTGGTGTTTAGTAGTTATGGGAAGTAAAGTATTAGCTTAGGAGTGTAGTACTTAGTTGAGGAGGGAAATAATTTTATTTTGAAGCAGTGGAGTGAGTTGGGTTGAACTAGTGAAGCGGACATGTTGTAGAAGTGTGTTTTTGAGTGATAAGAAAGGAGGTTGGGAGTGGGGGGATAGGATAAGAAGGGTGGGTTGAGTAGGTGGTGGGAGTAGGAGATAATGAGATATAAAGGGAGTAAGACTAAAATGCAGATAGTTGGGGTGAAAATGGTTTGGGGTAGAAGTCCAGGCATGGTGGACAAGTGTAAAGATATAGGAGTGGGAGATGAATTAGGGAGTTAGGTGGGAGAGGAGGAGTGACTGAGATAGGCAGGTGGAAGAAAAGGGGTTGGGGCTGTGGAGGAGTTGATTGGTTGATAGGGAGAAGGAGGGGCGTAGGGTTCCAATAAAGGTAGGAGTACTGGGGGTGGGTGGAAATTGGGGGCAGGGACGGGGAGCGTAGTGAGCCCATAGGGTGAATGGAGGAAGAAGAGCTAAAGAGAAGGTGGCAAGCTGAAAACAATCAGCCAGCTGAAGCAGAAAAGTGCACTTTGTAAATGAAGTACAGGGACAGCAGGGGAAAACGAGGCTGAGGGGAGTAAGGTGGTGAAATACAGCTCAAGTCAAGTCAAAGCAGGCCAGTGGGGCAAGTATGAATGGGAGTGGGGGATAGCTTGGGAGAGAAGGAAAATAGATTTAGGAGATCTTAATCAGTAAGTGGGAGAGCAGTGTAACCTAGTGATAAAAATATATATGAGGTAGCATAGGAGTAAGGGAGTTGAGGACCACTGTAGGCTGCTTGGCAAGCATGGGGTAAAGCACAGGCACCATGGTGGTGAGCACTAGTGAAAGACTGCAGTACATACACTTTATATTTTATCCTGATGGGGTTATAGTTTGGAAGTTCCTTAGAAGGTTGTGGTAGTGTACCATAATGGAAGTCCTTTAGAGGTTATTTCCTGGACTGTAGTGGGAAGGGTTAATAACACGAGTTGCTGTAGGGAGAAGAGCAAAACAAAACAGGTAAACAAGGAAAAGAACTTACAGAGAAAGCTGAGGGAATGCTGTTAAGGAGTCAGCAGCAAGGAAGAAAACAGTTTGAAAATGGGGTTTGGAGTCCCAGAAGGTAATATCACCTCATGCAGAGATCTAATTGGTGGGATGGGGGTTATGAGAGTTTACAGCACTCTATGTAGGTGTGGCTAGAGCCAAGCCCAGAGTCAAGCACAATCACTAAACACTCTAATAGGATAAGGCTATTGTACTGTCCATAGTAAGAATAAGAGGTTTTGTTGTGTAGTACTATCAGGTAAGAAATAATTTAAAACAGGCTGGGTAAGAAATATCTTAAAACAAGCTAGAGTCCAGCATGTAATAGATGTAAGTTTGTTGAAACTAATAGGCAGTCTATTAAGAAATGGGAGAAATGGGGGGAGGTCCTTGCTGCCAAGCTATTTTACAGCATACCAACTTGCTAGAGAGTACAGTAGATAATGCCTTAAATAAGTATATTGTAAAATGTAAAAGCTAAGCCAACATACTCTGCAGATAAGGAGATATTGCAAGGTAAGAGAACAGAGCTGTGTGATGAGCGAGTTTCATTGCAACCGTTTAATGCAGCATGCAGGACTTTTAACATTATGCTGTCAGTATGGAAATGAAAAAGACAAACTTGACTGATAGCCGAGGAGAGAAAAAAATAAAAATTGTTACCAAATATGGGGTGTAGCACACAAAAGATAGATGGAGGTATTTTAGAGAGGACAGAAACTCAAACAATATAAATACAAACTGTTAAGACTACCACATCTGCACTCACTCTAGCACAGTAGTGCAAATGCAATGCTACACAAAATTTAGTTTTAAACACGGCTACAGTTAATAAATATACTTACAAAAAAAGTTAATACAGATGTGTAATCAGGGTGAAAAAGTG
Organism: Protopterus annectens; assembly: GCF_019279795.1. Taxonomy (NCBI): domain Eukaryota; kingdom Metazoa; phylum Chordata; order Ceratodontiformes; family Protopteridae; genus Protopterus; species Protopterus annectens. The sequence goes on along the minus strand of NC_056749.1, from coordinate 814,067,529 downwards.
ATACATTCCTCTGAACATAGCAGAACACACAGTCACAGCTAGACAGCAGGCTATTGCACCTGTTGCAGTGAGCATTATATAACTACAGCATATGTGAAATGTATGACAAGTAAAAAGTTACTAAAGCAGGGAAAACAGTAAGCAAACAAATGCATGAACCAATGGATAAAACTCACAGCAAGATAGCTTGGTCCATAGTAAGACAGCTGAAACTATTGTAGATGAACCAGGCATGAAAGTATACAGTGCAGCATTTATAATAAGTGAAATGTAAAACAGAGCAGGCAGCTCTCAACAAATCTTATTAGCTGTAGTTGAATCAGACATAATGTATACATGGCAGCATTTACATTAGTGAGTTCTAAAACACAGAGCAGGCATAGGTTCATAGGTAGGTACTAGGCTATCGGCCCAAGGGCCTACGTAATCCTAGCCAACAAGGTTTCCTGGTTTACTCCACCCAAGACACAGAAGTGATCCCAGAGGTGTATTTCCTATTTCCCATCCACTCATCAAGATTTTTCTTGAAGAGTGCTAATGAAGAACTTTGCTTGACATAGATGGGTAACCTGTTTCAGACTATAGGAAGTCTCTGGGACAGGAATCTATCCCTCCAGCATGTCCTGTTTATTCTGGTGACAAGGTTTAGGTCCGTAGAGCATGTAGCTTAGAGGGATTGGGATTTCTTTAGGTGTAGCATGTCCAACAGCTCTGGGTTTGATATAGCTTTATGTGTTAGGCAGAGATCACCTTGGAGTAGGTGATATGTTATGGAGTAAAACTGGAGTTTTTTGAGATGGTCAGTGCAAGGCATTTGTGTGAGGCCAGTAATCCTCTTTGTGAGGTACTTCTGAGGCTTTTCATGCTGCTGCAGATGTCTTGTGAGGTACATTCCAAAAGGGGCATTGTACTCTAATAATGGGTCTAATGAGTGTTGCATAGAGGGGAACAATTACCTCTTTTTTCCTGGATGAGAACCCTTTTATGATGAGGTGTGCCATGTAAAAGGAGTTCCTGACTACTGTGGTGATATGACTATCAAAGGAGAGACTACTGTCCACCTGGGCCCCAAGTTTTCTTATCACACATTCGGTGTTAAGTAGATTGCTGCCTATGTGGTAGTTCATGGGCACAGAGTTTTTACCAAAGGATATGACACTGCACATTTTGGCATTGAGCATGAGGCCATGTCTCAGACACCATGCATCTGTCTTAGTGAGGCCCTTCTGTAGGATGTCCACATCATTTGGGGACTTGACTATGGCTCCTAGTTTGCAGTCATCTGTGAACATCGTTAGCCAGAGGCCTTCTGTGTTTGGTATCTACTTCTCTGAAGTACAGGTTAACAGGAGAGGTCCCAGGACTGAGCACTGTGGTACTCCACTTGTCACTGGTTTGAGGTCAGATTTGGAGTGCAACTTTTACAGTGTGGGTTCTGTCATGAGCCAGTTGGCAACCCATCTTGTGACGTAGGGATTTATACCTAGTTTAGTGGGTTTAGCTACAATTCCAGAATGGGAGATGGGGTTGAAAGCCTTGGAGAGGTAAAGATAGGCTTTGTGAACCACCTTACCCTCATCTACAGCTTTGTTGACTGTCTCAAAGAAGTCAATCAGGTTCAGGAGGCATGATCTGCCTTTCACAAACCCGAACTGGGTGGGGTCCAGAGTTTGGAGGTTACCAATGTCTTTGTTTATGAGTTCCATAATGATACGTTGCATGGCCTTGCAGACCAGGCTCATCACGCTAATAGGGCGATAGTTCCCGGGATCAGTGGTGGCTCCCCCTTTGTGGAGTGGGATAACTGTTGCTGTGTGCCATTCAGTGGGCACAAAGCCTGATGTGAGGCTATTATTGAACATGGTGCTTAGGTGGGGAGCCAGTTTGTTCTGAAATTTGTGTAAAATGCAGCCTAGGATGTTGCCCGGTCTCATGGATGCTGTGTTTTTGGCTTTAGAGAGTGCATCTTTCACCTGCGTAGTTGTGATTACAGGGACTCTGCATTATTCCTGTATAGATATGGGCACTTTAGGAAGTGGGGGGGGGGGTTAAAGTTAACACTGAACCTATCTGCCAGGATGATGGCAATATCAGTTGGTTTTGTAATTTTTGTGCCATTGTGCTGTAACAAAGCAGATCTGGGTGTTGCAACTGAGATTATTGATATAGCTATTGAATGCTTTGTGGTTGTCCTTAGAAATAGTGGCAATTTTGTTTTTGTAGCTAGCTTTGGAGGATCTTATAAGGGATCTCAGCTTCTTACTGAGACTGACCAGAGAGCTCCTCCACTCATGGGATTTTACTCTCTTTTGCAACAGTTTCTTGTTTCTGTTGTGCAGTTTGTTGATGGCAGGGAACCACCAGATTGGCTTCCTTTTTTTGGAGTATAGCGTCTTGGTTCTGTTTAGGATAGCACGTTCCATTCACTCATGTAAGTGCTCATAGAGTGCATTTGTGTAGGATTCAGCAGTTGTAACCGTATTGTCCATCTGCATTGGTGTCATGATGTTCACCACTTCTGTTTTAAGAAGCATGAAGTTGGCTTTGGAGAAATTTTTTACCATGGTATCCTTAATGGGGGGTGGGGGCGGGATGTGGATATCAAGGGTGATTAGCTTATGGTCGGATCAGACCAACGAGGAGTTGACTTGAGGTGTGGAACACCGGTCACTCATGTTGGTAATGACTACATCTAGGATATTGGTGTCCCTGGTGGGGGTGTAGCTAAGTTGATCCAGGGCACTGGAGTTTATGAATTCCAGAAAGTGTTGAGCTAAGGAGTTGGTACATGAGTAGTTTTCCCAGTTAATGGTGGGGTAGTTGAAATTGCCCATTATTAGGGAGTTTGGTTGAACCCTAATATTTTCCAGTATATGAAGAAAAGAGGAGTGGGAATCCTGGGGCATGGTGAGGGATCAGTAGCAAGCTACAATTTGGATTGCAGGTTTGCCCAGAGTTAGTTGCACTCGGATAACCTTGGATGCATTATGCTGAGTAACCAGCCTGGAGGTGTGGATATCCTTAATGAATATGGGCATACCTCCACCTTTGGTATTTCGGTCCAGGTTACATGGTCGAAAAGTGTGGTATGAGTTATAGATAGGTAGTACAGGGGTGCTCTCTGGAGCCTTGAACCAGGTCTCAGCCACTGCACAGATATTGATGTCCTCCATTTTAAGGAGTGTCTCGAGTGAGTGCATTTTGAGATTTAGACTTCTAGCATTGAGTAGCATTACCCTCAGTTTTTGCTTGCCTGTTCCTGTTACGGTGGTGAATTTGTCATTTGAACCTTGCCTAAAAAAGGCAGTATGGGGCGGCAAGAGCCTTAGCCAGTATCCAGAATCCTTGGGGCGACAGGTACATGCCATCTCTGGCAAAGCATTGTCGTCAGTCGACCATGTCATCCCAAGCAGAAAGATACTGGATCCACTTAGAATGACACCAGAAGTTTAGCCAATTGCTGAAGTCAGTCATTTTGTCCCTGTGCTGCAGTATCATTCTGGATGATGACAGAATGCTACTCAGGGCCAGGGTCATACCTGCCTGGGCTACAAGATCGGAGAGCTCTTCCATGTCTCTTTTCATGTAGTCCAGGGAGGTACATCTCAGGTCATTCACACCAACATGGACAATGACAGAGTCATATTTGTACTTGTAGTGGAGTGACCTGAGTGCATGGGTTATGTGGTGGATCCTGGCACCCGACAAGCAGCTGACAGTAACCTTCTCCTTGCTTTGCTGGTGAGTGAGACATCAGTATGCCTGACTATAGAGTCACTTATGACTAGTGTGTTGGGTACATTGTTTTGCCTTATTGGCTGTGGTTGAGTGGCACACTGAGTCTGTGGGCTATGTGTCATTTGGGTTGGGTTGGGGAATGGAGGATGCTTGCATTTCTGCTTTGGAGGTCTCTGTTGCTTAGAGAGATTATTATTAAGAGCGTCCGCAAAGGTTTTAGTCTAGTCAACAATACTAAATAGCTGTAATCACAACATTAGTTGAACCAGGCTTAAAGTATACAGTGCAGCAATTATATTAGTGGGTTTTAAAACACAGAGCAGGCCTGTAGTCAACAAGTTTAAAGTAGCTGTAGTCACAAAAATATGAAAAGTAAAAGAACTTCATGAGCAAGCTGAGGGAACGCAGTTAAGGATTCAGCAGCAAGGTAGAAAACAGTTTGAAAATGGGACCTGGAGTCCCAGTAGGTAATATCACCTCCTACAGAGGTCTAATTGGTGGGATGTGGGTTATGAGAGTTTACAGCACTCTAAGTAGGTGTGGCTAGAGCCAAGACCAGAGTCAAGCACAATCACTAAAAACTCTAACAGAATAAGGCTATTGTACTGTTCATAGTAAGAATAAGAGGTTTTGTTGTGTAGTACTATCAGGTAAGAAATAATTTAAAACAGGCTGGGTAAGAAATATCTTAACACAGGCTAGAGTCCAGCATGTAATAGATGTAAGTGTGTTGAAACTAATAGGCAGTCTATTAAGAAATGGGGGGAGGTCCTTGCTGCCAAGCTATTT
>NC_056749.1:814020502-814060502 GCF_019279795.1 Protopterus annectens | reverse complement strand
CTAATTTTAATATCAATTTTCTCCTGTAAATTTAGCAATTGTTTGCCCCATTTTTTTTTTTTTTTTTTTTTGTGCATACCAAGTTGTAATTTTGGCAAAAATGTATGCTTTTAAAGAGTCCCATACAAAAAATCTCTGAGGTGTTACCTGTATGATTAATTTCAATAAAATTTTGAATTTCTTTATTAAGGAACTCCTTAAAGTCTTTCATACTGATTACATATGCAGGAATCCTTTTAACTGGGATGTTATTACAACAATTTAGTATAACTTCAAATGTTATCACATTATGATTGGACAGTGGGCAAGAGACAACTTTAATGTTATCTGTTCTACTAGTAATCTTATTTAAAACATATACTCTATTCATGATTGTGTTTCATGCCTGTGTTAGAAATATGTAAAGCAGAGTGAGTCTGGTACTGAAAACTCATTTATATCTCTTATATTATACAGGTCAGTGAACTCCGTCAAAGCCCTGACGAGGCCGGTTTATTCCTTTTACAGCAGGTGCTGGTTTCTTTGTCAGATAAAATGCAGCTAAAGGCACCTGCAAAAATGTTTCTTGTGATATTCATATTGTTTCCCCAACTGTTGTTTGTATGCATCCCCAATCCAGGTATCCAACAGACATGAATAAAAGTGTATAGTTCCCTTTGAATTTCTAAAGTCATTGAACAAAACATGCCTTTTTCATCACTAAATGTATTCAGGGTTTTAGGTAGAGGCAAAGAATGTTTCCATAAAATAGTCATCCCTCTTCTCTTTTGTTTATGATGAGAGCTAGTCAAAAGAGAATAGTGTTTAGTATTATGTCTGTCCAAATCTTCTTTTATTAAATGTGATTCCTGTAAAAAGATAACTTTTGAATGAAATATTTTTAAAAAATTGTATAAACTACCACTTTTTTAACCATTATTTAATCCTTTCATATTAATCAATATGCATTTCAAGTTGGTCATACTGCCAAAATAAGACAAAGTAAATAAGTATTACATATAATACCCTCATACATTTATAAATAATATGGTACTAAAAATTATTATTATTGGATGGCACAGCGGTAGTGTTGTCACCTCACAGCAAGACGTTCTCCAGTTCGATGCTTGGCTGGAGTGCCTTCTGTGCAGAGTCTGTACATCCTCCCTCCATTCATATAGGTTTCCTCCCACTTTCAAAGACATGCATCTGGAGCATTTCTCCCCGGGCCTCTGCTGAAAATTGGCTATGTTCTAAGTTGGACTTTCACGGTTAACAAATGTTAAATAAATAAATTATTATAGCTAGTGAAATGCTTACTCATAGATATAAGGGATAATTGACATTGTTAACTGTAAACGTTCTATGAAGAATAGTAGACACCAGAAATAATTCATTTGTAAACTACTATACATGCACTTTTTCCTCTCCCCCCATGGAGTTTAAAACTCCTGGTTTGAATAGCAGTCCTATTTAAACACTACCATCTACCCACAAATAAGTATCTTGCATCACTCTACTACTTCTAAAATTATGATATATGAAAGGTCTAACTTATTTAACAAAATTAAAAGGAGCTAGTATATACATAATATTCAGTTTGCAAACAGTTTCTTTTTAAAGGATTTCAATGAATGTTTAATTGAAGGTTTTATGTATAAGGAGTTTTGTAGTGGGATACTTACAGTTATATGGAAGAAAGATGAAAAAATGAAATTGAAAAATTGGAGTCTAATGATGTTGAATAATGTGGATTATAAGATTTGTTTTTATGAAAATGATACAGAGGTGCTGACTTGTTGTAACATGGGCTAAATTCTTGTCTATGCTTGTAAGGGCCTCAGGGTCAATAGCCTAGTAACTTCCTGTGACCCTGTGATTGATAGTGAGGGATGTTGTCAATGATATTATAAATAGGAAGAACTTAAGCTTATGATAGGAGAGCTTATTAAGGCATTTGATACAATACAGGATGGAATTCTAGGGGCTATAATGAAGGAGTATATAAAATAAACTAGGAATATGAGTTTTGGCATACATTAATAATCGAGTATGCATTTTAGTAAATGGATGGTTGTGTAAAGAAATAGATGTAAGGAATGGTAAAAGACAGGGATGTCCAATGAACTGTACATTCTTTGCTTTGTTTATGAATGTGCTAGTATGTGAGGAAATTTGAAGATGAATGATTTAAAAGTTATATAATGAGTGAGGGAACAAGAATTCCAATTATGCTGATTTATGCAGATTACATTGTAGTGAATGAAAAAAATACAGTTTTAATAACAGAAGTAATATTATGTTTATATGAATGTTTAAACCAATAGGCATTAATTTAATTATTGATTTTATTTATTTATTTTGCATTTGTTAACCGGGGGTGTCTGACTGAGCTGAAAAGGCCCTTTTTCAGCAGAGGCTCGGGGAGAAAAGCTTCACAATGAAAAATTACAGACACATTTAGTTATTTAGACATGATCAGTATATACACAAATTACAAGAGACATGTTTTTACAGTGGTATGCGGCACATCAACAGTTACAGTGGAGAGAACAAACAAAAATATTAATTTAAAAATTAAGATAATTAATAGATTTGTGGTGTACAGCTGACATTTGGAACATAGGTAGAATACATACGTAGTACACAGGTACAGTACATACATTGTAGAAATAAAGAAAAAAGTAAATGATTTGGTGATATAGTAAAGATATGAGGTTTATATTTTACAACAAATTAAGTTTCTGAGCTAGGTTTAAAGTATGGAAGCAAAAATGTAAATAGAGTCCAATGAACAAAAAAATAAATAGAAAAATTAAAAGAAATGTGTGCTTTGTGGAAAACATATAAGTTATCATTTAGAAACAAAGGTTCATTTAATAAATCCCATTTTAATGGGAAAAACAGCATATTTAACAAGTGTGTTCATGTTGCTGACAATATATGAAAAATAATTGTGACTTTTTCATTCATATGGGGTTCAAAATTGAATCCAGTAAAAAAAAGGAAGATATGTGTGTTTCTGAATAAAGAACAAAGGGGGTTAGGGCTAATAGGGCAAGATGTTTATGCAGCTTTTTTAGATTTATATAAAGTGTTAAAGTGACTAAATGGGAAAAATGAGAGGTTAGTGGTAAAGTTGTCCAAGTGAAAATATGAAAGATTTTGGAGTAGGATGAAAACATGTAAAAGAGAAACATAGTGTAGTAATGAAGAAACAAAATATTACCAAGAAAAGATATTTTAATGGAAGATGAAGATTGAGGAAAATGAAAAGCAGAGAAAAATGTGGTATAAAAATATAATGATACAATATTATTATGTTAAGCTGTGAGTAAATTTAAATAAAGAAAAAATAAAGCTATAAAACTAAGAAATGGATGAGGCAATAAAAAAGTAGAATGTCAATATGTTTTATGAAGACTAGAAATAAATATATCACCAGTAGAAGGGAATATGCCATATAAAAAGAAAAGTGAAAATATGTTTATACTGTGGGGAAGAGGAAACTATAGAGCATGGTTCCTGAAATGTAAGAGTAATTAAATTGTGATAAAAGTTATGAGAATAATTTGTTTTGAAGACACGAATGAGGTAGACAAGATAATTATGGATATGCTTTAGTACGCGTATTACAGGAATAGAAGTAAAGCGGATACCAAAATATGTTTTATGTTGTATAGATTATCTGCAATGAAAGGATAAATGAAATTAAGTTTATGGGAAATTGTCTCGTAGCAATAATTCAATGAAAATTAGATGGTGGTTATGGAAACAGTAGAAGGGGGTCTAATGTGAGGCAATGAAGTTAAAAAAAAGTTAAAATAAAGGAACATAAGATAATTATTGTATAATAGTAAAGGAAGGAAATGGAAAATACTACACTGTATAAAATTATAAATGTGTAAATAATATTATAAATAATGCTTTCATATAAATAAAGGACTGATACTTTTCTGATATGTGGTGTTGGATCTTTTACATCTACCTGAGCTACAACCGACTCATGCAGATGGGACCTCAGTTTAGTATCTCTTTCAAAGTACTACACTTTCAGGAGGAAAGCACCCCTTTTATGCTGCACTACAATGTCTGTATTGGCAAATAATCCAACTGCTTAGTGTGGGAATAAAAGCTTTAGCCTTCTGCACTGAAGGTGAATGCACTACCAATTTATTTACTAAGACTGCTATATAGATATACATAATGATATATTACTTACATACACAGAAATGTTGATTTGTAGAAAAAGAAAAAAGTCCATGGTGCAGATCTCAAAAATCAGCTTATTAAATAGGCTGTTTTTCCCCTTTGTGAGATCATGGTACAGTGATTATCTGAGAATTTGGCCTTAACCTACTGTAATGTAATCATGAAGTCAATATTTATTATTAGCAATGGATGGGGAGGGTGCAGGGGAGCTCCTGTAAACGCAACATTTTTGTCTTTTTTTTTCTAATGGAAAGCTATTTGCTGTCTTATGTTTGATTAACCTGTATAGACATGTCTACAAGAAAAGATCAAAATCCCACATTATTGAATTTGAAAAGACCAAGACGACATTGACAACATCTCACATGAACGAACACTCAGACCACCAAAAACAAACTCCAGGAATGTCACCACTTGTTCATCTCCACAAAAAACACAAACCCAAGGATGTGGGGGGCTGTGCCCCCACTCCCCTAACTAAATACACCAACAAAGAGATCACACTATGTTGGGTTTGCTATGGTGGCCAAGTGGTTGTTTTCCACAGTAAAATTCCGGTGTTCTGAGTGTTTGTTCATATGAGGTTTCAGCAAGGCAGTCTCGGTCTTGTCAGATTTGGTAATGTGGGATTTTGGTCTTCTCAGGTAGATCCATATAGACATATGTATCTGTCAATTTATCTGTCTAGCTATCTATCTGCAAAAAGTCTTCAAACTATTACAAGCCTAACCAATAATAGAGGTCTGAATCAAACCCTATATCTTGCATTAGTTGATGACCTTATCATTTTATACCAACCCTGCCACCCCTTGAGTTGACAAGCTATAATGTCGACTTTCTAAACATCAAGACCAGAAAGCCAAATGCTATATCAAAACTCAAAAGATCAAAAATGTATAGCAGAAGTCCCAAAATGAGATCAATCAGAATTGTCTAAGCATATTGCTGTTTCAAAAAGTTAAGTAGACATGTACTTGTGACTGAGAATCCCCAGGGTACCAAAATATGCACTTTCCCTGGAATAATATATATATATATATATATATATATATATATATATATATATATATATATATATATATATATATATATATATATATATATATATATATATATATATATATATATAGATATGGGATCCATGCTGATCCCCAAATTAAATTTTCACCGAATCACTAATGGCCGGGCATACTTATGCAAAGTGCTTTTCACCAAAGAAGCACTTTCGCGTAAGTATGCCTGTTGTGGAGGTCGTACTACGGTGCAGATAAGGGAAAATTACCTTTTCCTTACTGTAGTGCGATCTCAGAGTGAGAATATTAAAGTAGGGGTGTGTGAGGGCGTGCCCCCCCCGCAAAAATGTTAATTTAATGTTTTTTTTTTTGTTGTTTAACACACTTTAGCGAAAGCACTTTTTCAGTGAAAGCGCTTTCGCTAAAGTGTGTTCGGTGATAGTGGTTTCGGACTGTTGAACATTCATTCAACATTCCTAGATTCATATATATCTATCTATCTATATATCTATATATATATATATATATATATATATATATATATATATATATATACACACACACACATTTATAGGGGGTTTAGGGAGCAGCACGTGTCTGTTGCAATATTTTATGTTTAGTGCAGCAGAGGTATTGTTTTGCCTGTTGGCATACCTTTTCAAAATTCAGGGTTTTGATGAAGTGATGACTCAATTAAGTGAACATTCAGCTGTCCAGTCTCAATGTTTTGGAAAGTCAATGTTGCAGTCTTGGATTTTCGAACATACATTCATACAAAGAAAATGGCTTCTCCCACACTGTGTATTTTGTTATAAAGACTGCTCAACTGAGTTTTCTTAGGAAAGCCATGAAATGTTTTCTTTCTAAAACAAAAACAAAAATGCTATGGTAGCTACATATACTGCTGTAAAACAATAGGCAAAAACATAAGAAAAACAGCAGTGCAACATCTCAAAATCCTTTAATAAAATGGAATAAAACACAAAGTTTCAAGTCTCACAGGACTCTTCCTCCGTGTAAAAAAGGAGCAACTGCTATTTTCCCATGAATATATACAATTTAAAATACCAGCCAGCAAATGAAAAATCAAAGAATCAGTCACATGTCTAAAAGTACTAATTGTCAGTTCAGGCATTTATAAAGAAGCAAACTCTAAATACTGTTTGTAAATATATAGTGTGTTACTTATAAAAATATAACATGCAAAAGTGTATTTGTAAAAATAAAATATGTATATATAAAAATGTACATAAATATGCACATATATATATATAAAATATAAATATTATTTAACATATATCTGTCTCTCTTTTAATCGTGGTTTAATGCTATTTTTCTATTAAGCCCTAGTGGGGGGGGGGTCTGTTCTAAAATAATTTATCCCTTTGTATTCTTTGATCTCAGTTCTATTATTCAAGTCACCTCCCCCAATACCAACATAAACTTTATATAAAACTCTAAATGTAAATGTATGTTGCATACCACAAGCATCAGTATGCTTAAACAAGGCATTTGTTTCAATGCACCTATGTATATCTGACAAATGTGAAGCAATTCTGTTTGTCTTCAACTTATCATTAGTTTTACCTATAAGTTTCTGTTGCTATTAGGGGGAGGCGACATGACTTTAGGCCACCAACCAGCGATGAATAGTAAAAATAGCATCAAACCACTATTTTTCATAGCTCACAACAGTGTTGCTGGCTGCAAAACTTTGTAAGTAAAAGTGGATATCAATTCTGTGTAAAGCAGTGCACCTACATTCAGAGGATTTACGCGGAATGCCACAATGATCACCAGGGCTTCACAAATAGCTGTCATTCTGTAAGTGCAACAAATCTGCACAAAGGCCAACAAGATGAATGGGAAAATAGCAAGAAATAGGGAAATATTTCACATAGATGTCACATAGGAATGTGTTAGAATGAAACACTCACAACATCTTAAAGCAAGAAATCTGGACAAAGCCATAAATAATGGGGGGACAAAGGTCCACAATTAGGGACAGATCTTTAAAATTGCACTTCCAAACATAGGAAATTGATATAAAAAACAGAGTGTACATTAGTATGAAATTTCTGCAGAGCAGGAAGTTTGAAACTCATATCTCAGTCATCAGTTTCTGACTTCACTCTGCAATGACATGCCAGTGATTTGCCAGAAAAAATGTTACGAGTAAAAGATCATAAAAATGAGACAAAAACTGGACATTCTGCATAGATCGGGACAGTTGAGAGGTATGCACTCAAATGCATGTAATATTAACTCACATCAGTCAGATCATCCCAGTGATATGGCAGAAAGCCACAATATTTGATAGGGAAAACAGCTGGACATCCTTGAAATATCTGGACAGTTGAGAGGTATAAATGCAAAGTATATGGTCCGAACACAGTACAGGAGAGTGTACCTACAGTGCAGGGTATTGTGATAGCCCAATTACTGGCATTCTGTACTGAAACTGTGTTAATGATCTGTAACAGGACATGGACTGCCATGTAAAATGATCACTCAGGGGAAATGTGTATATTGAATAGGGGTACACAGATGATCTGCAGAACTGAACACAGATGAATCATATCAATGAAAGATGGTTATAGCAGCTACACCAAGCACATATCTATATGGTACAGCACGGACTGTACAGTGAAAATGTGTTATCTGTGACTGTCACATAAGGTGACGCAACAATGGAGAGGATGTCTGTATGAGATAAGCATCCTTACATTAATAATGCAGAGGACATCTATTCAGGATATGGCACAAAACTGGTATAGGGTGCATATTGTGAAGCTGTGCAAACTGATATGCCTGAATATGAGCGGACTCTCAGCAGAGGTCTCCAGCAAGATGCCCACAGGTAAGGATCATGAAAATTATTATAAGAACCAACCACAATCATGGACAATATCAGAATAATACCACCAGTAATCTCATGCCTCCAACATAACATATGTGATGTGGAGTGATAACAGATGAGCCTGCATGCACATACTTGGACAACTATTATGAAAAAAACACACTCTATGATAAGCATGAAACCCTGTCCTGGCACTGTAATATCTGCAGGAGGTGTTAGGAGGGACACTACACTACACTACCTGTATGCTACAGAAGGGGCAATACAGGTTAGTTGCCTTCTGTGCATGGCATCTATCTATCTATCTATCTATATATATATATATATATATATATATATATATATATATATATATATATATATATATATATAGGGTTTATATTAAATCAGTGAATGCTTAAAACAGCAAACTCTGATTTATCAACCTTTTAAAAACTTGAAATCTTGAAGACACAGAACAGCGATTTTTTTTCCCAGGGGAAAAAAATCGCTGTTCCACAAATCAAAACAAACAAAAGAATCCCCCTTCAAAACACTAAATAAAGTGGGGGTCTTCACCCCCCACCCCTATTTAAATATACCAAGTCCAAGATCGCACAACAGTGGAGGAAATGTCAAAGAAACAAAAACGTCCCAGCAATTTTTTTTCTCTTAGAAAAAAATTGCTGTTCTGTGTCTTCAGGAATTCAAGCTTTTGCTTTTAAAGGGTCAATAAATCACCGTTCGCTATTTTAAGTGTTCACTGGTTTAATATAGACTATATATATATATATATATATATATATATATATATATATATATATATATATATATATATATATGTATATGACACAATTCACACTGTCATGGAAGAGATACATGTCATTAATGTTGTTAAACACCTATGTATGTAATATGTTCATAAGCAGAAGAGTTAGCCCGCATGCATCTGGTGTAACAACACGATTGGTGTTCTGCACCATCAGGCAGTCATGTACATTCCACAGAAAGAATATCTTGGTATGGCCTATAAGCTGTATGATGGTGCACTATGACAAGGGTGATACACTTCAGTTACACATCACTGGAACATGTGTAGGGAGGTACATGAAGAAGGTTGCATTGTACACAGTTATTGGTGTGATGAAGGCTGGGAACCATGAAGTTATTATGGTCTGTGATGTGCATGTCCTTCACATACCTAGTATTTGTGTTACTTTCAATGGAGCAGTCAGCACTGTGACCACATGCTGGTGGATGTACTACTTACCCTCTACCCCAGGACACAGGGTACATAACTATGGACTGATTATAGGGTGTGCTGTCCACATTATACTTGGGTGGTGTGTCTGTTTCATGATTCAACAAATCCATCCATGTTTCTTGTCAATGCAGTTGTTATCATGGGCATAGCAGCTGTTTTTGCAATATCACAGTTTGAGTCAATGATTGCCCACAATCTGTAGTCCTTCAGGCAGCTGTTTGGAGAGAATGTGTATGTAATCTGTGATGTCCATCACTTAACTAATGGGCAGGAAAGGGCCTAGCAGACACCCCTGATGTACTGACCTGATTACTGGACCTGACATATAGGTCATGTCACACATTTCGACATAGTGAGATGCCATGTATGTCATACACTGGTCTACCCATTTAGTGATATAGCTGTTTATGGCCACGTATGACCGTGTTGATTGAATACCTCAGTGTGGCTTTGTGTCAAATGCTGTTCAAGTTCCACAAGATGATACTGTTGTCATCATGCATGCCCTCAGTGACCTCTTTGGGGACATCTAGCAGATGTGACAGATCTGATGTAGCATTAATAACTCACACAGGTCTATTAGGCATACCTGGAATATTACTATTGTACATGTAGAAGAGATGCATGATGACATGTTGATGTACCTCTCAGTCAAGGATAGTTGGGATGTCTCTATACATGCATGCAGCAGGTGCTGTCCTCCTAACTCAAGTGGATGTATGTTGATGTACACCCTTATACGGGAACATAGGGCATGTGTAAGGTGTGTTGAAATGTGTATTCAACTGTATCAGGAAGGTGTATGTGCTGAGTTACACCATAAGTGATCTGTGATGTTGTCACAGCCCGGCAATTCCATGTGTTAGGCCTGTATGAAGGTAAGACAGTGGATACTGCCTATTGTGATCTGACCTAGGGTTTTCACACAATCACACACACAGGTATCATTGAGAAAACCCTCAAGCTGGTGATTAAACCTTACGTCAGTTGATGGGTAACCAACTGGCTCACTGACAGAATATATCATGTGAATGTTGGTGAATCAACCTGTACCAGTAGAGTTGTCACCACTGGCAAACCTAAGGGAACTATGCTTTCCCTTCACTATTTGAACTGTATTTCATGAACAGTTCAGGCTAAAGTATATGGTCTTAGGCATATCAAGTTTGCTGATTCTTGCATATTGTGTGCAATCACTGAGTCCACCAATGGTGACAACATAATACAGGAGGAGCTAACACATGCAACTGAATGATGACAAAGGCACACAATGTAAAAATAAATGCAGAAATGTATTTGTAATGTTGTCCATTTGAAAAGTTGTGTTCCATGTTAATCACAGCATTGACAACAGTCCTGCTATGCAGAAACCTAGTGATGCAAGCACTTGGAACACATGAAGATAGCAATCTAAACTTTGACCACCAAGTATCCACACTGCTATTGAAAGCCTATGTTGTGCACATCATAAGTCATGCCATCATACTGATATCTTAGGATTGTATGACAGTACTGTAGTCACACATCATTACAACACTAATACAGTATAATGCTCTTTTTTACATGTACCGCAACAGACACATGTAGCAGCTGGAGAGACCACAGGCCTTTCTAAACAAGATAACACAGGACCTACAAAACATTCCATGACATGCATGGATAGATTAAAAGCCATGTCACTGTAATATTTATTGTATAGGCTGATGTGACTACTGCCTCACCTCCAGACCAGTCTCTGACCCTGCCCTAGTGTGAGTACTGCATATCCAAAAATGTTATATAGCTTATAACATCTGCAGTGTCTGCTGAGTAGAATATACCAGTGTCCCAAATGCTCTCTGTAATGTCAAGCAACAGCTCACACACACACACACACACACACACACACACACACACACACACACACACACACACACATATAGTTAACTGCAGTGAGAACAGAATCCCTACCTAAGTAGACAGACTACAGATCACAATACTTAATGTAAGTGCCACTTTATGAGTCTGCTTTACCCAGGAGTGCAGATGAACGTTTAGTAGATGACATCAGCAGGCCATGTAGGAAATAAGAGTTTGGGAGGCCTGTATGAAATGGATGTGTAGCCATGTTCAAGTATTAAAATACTGTCATTGTATGATAATTGAGCAGTAACTGTGGGATACATACTTCTGCTCTTCTGTCTAGATGCACAGACACACACCAAGTTGACTCCAGTCAGAACAGAACCCCTATCTATCTAAGTACACAGAACTTAATGCAAGCACCACAGCACACGTCTGGTATCAGTAGGTGATGTGGGAGACAAGAGGTTAGGAGTTCTGTATGATATGGATGTGTAGGTAGGTGCAAGTATGAAAATACTGGCAATCCATGGCATTGGAGAAGTAACTGAAAGATACACATATCTGTTCTGCTGTCTACACACACACACACACACACACACACACACACACACACACACACACACACACACACACACACACACACACACACACACACACACACACACACAAACACACATACATGCACACTCACACACCATCAACTGCATTGAGAACAGAACCACTACCTATATAACTACACAGACTACAAACACAGTACCTAATGCAAGCACCATGGCAGAAGTCTGATTTATACAAGTGTATAGGTGAACTTTATTTATTTTATTTTACATTTGTGGACCGGGATAGTCTGACTGGATATATGTCCATTTTCAGTGGAGGACCGGGGATAAAAGCTCCACAAAAATAATGATAATAATAATAGTACATTAATATTCAAAGAGAGCAAAGGATTTAGATACATCATTTCAGGAGGTCTAACATAGTAGGAATACACTGGCACATGCTAAATTTTAACAGAGTGAGAAAAAATATTAAATAGATCATTTCACAAATGTAAAGCACAATAGGAAAACGCTACAGTATACAGAAAGCATAAACTCAGCAGGCATAACTGTACATTATGACATGACACAACAGATGAATGGGATGTCTAGCTTGCTAATAGCCTGATAGGTATTGAAAGACCAAGTTGTTGGATTGTGTTAGTCAGGGTTTAGGCAGGGGAAAAGCCAGTTAGTTTTAAAGTATGTTTTGTGGCCTTTTTTAAATGGGGGAAGAGATGTTTCTTGGGTAAGAGTTGCAGGAAGTAGGTTCCAAAATTTACCAACTGAGTTAGCAAACAGGGAATCCCCTGCTGTATTGTTGGATATTAGGGTTAGGACTGATAGTTTGTTGGATGAATGAAGTGGCCTGAGAGCATTATGTAGGCTGATAATGCTCTTGAGGGTTGGGGTATTGTCAGGTTGGTTGAGTACTTTGTGTGCTACTGTAAGCTGGTTCAGCTTTAAAAGGGAAGGAAATTCCATCCAATCAAGCTGAGCTAGGTTGTTGCAATGGTGAGTCATGTATGCCATCCCTGTGGCAAATCTAGCTATATGGTAGTAACAGGAAGATAGTTTGCTGAGGTTAGCTTTAGAGAAATTAGTAAATACCAGTGAGGCATATAGGAGAGTGGAGACAAGATGGGTTCATGCAATAACAACCCTAGCAAAAGGGGTGAGCAAAGATTTGACCTTGTAGAGGGATCCTATTTTTTTGTTAATGGACCTAATAGTGTGGTTGATATGCATATCAAGTTTGAGGTTAGTATCTATTAGTAGTCCAAGGAGCTTACTTTGGTCATTTGGGGAGATGATCGTGCCATTGTTATACTTAAGAGTGAAAAATGGATGAGTGGATTAAGGAGTGGGTGAGAAAAGCAGCATCTTGGTTTTGTTGGGATTCAGGAGCAGTTGTCGAATAGTTAGCCAGTTTTCAATATTGTTAAAGGTATTCTGGGTTAGGGATAGCAGGTTTGTTTGTGAAGTAGAAGAGCAAATCAAGGTAGAATCGTCGGCGTATTGGATACAGTGTGCATTTGGGATAGTGGTGTGAAGGTCATTTATGAAGATAGAGAAGAGGAGGGGACCTAGTATAGACCCCTGAGGGACTCCTAGGGTGACAGGGAGATGGGATGACAGCTTCTCCTGCCATAAGCCAGCCTGCTGTCTACCACTTACATAGGACTGAAACCATTGTAGTGAGTGATGGTCTAGGAAGACAGCTTTCAGGGTACTGAGCAGTAGTTGATGGTTGACCATATCAAAGGCCTTAGAGAGGTCCAAAAAGAGTGCAGATGATAGTTTGTTGTTGTTTTGATTAAGGTTCATGACATTGGTGAAAAATAAGAGAACTGATGAGGTACTATGGTGTGGCCTGAAACCATGCTGGGAGTCTGTGAGAAGTTTGTTATGGTTAAGGTAGTGCATTAGTTGTTTGTGGATGCACTTTTCAAATATTTTTGCTAGCGGTGAACTTATATTAGATAACATCAGCAGGCCATGTGGAGGACAACAGGTGGGGAGGACTGCATAGGCACATAGCTTATTAGGTTGATATGAACCTTCCAGCCTAATAGCACTAGGGTGTTTAGAAGCCTAGCTGTGTAAAAACAGAGGTACCCTTATTGAGCATAGTTGGATGGTCATTTTTAGCAAAGTGAGTTTGTGAGCAGCACCAACTGGCCCTGTCCATAAGGGACATAGGTGCCAGCCCAGAGATTACTTTACAATCACCCAAGCAGTAGTCAATGTAGCGTTTGAACAAGGTCATTGAGGAGCAGTGCTTCACACTCAGTGGAGCCTATTAAATTAAATTATTAAAAGTGTGTATCATTGTGGGATACATCTGTCTCCCCAGCATGTTCTGTTTATGTCATAGGCTAGGTTAAGAACTCTGGTGCAAATTATTCCTGTCCCATTTGAATTGTAGATGTTCTTCATTTCCAGAAGGGCAGGATGTGAGACTGCCTTGCAAGGCAACCATAGCTCATCTCTTAGCAGCCTGTATGATACCAAGTACAGTGATACGTATACCAGTCTTTCCGTGTATGTCATGTCTGGAGGCCTGTGAGTCTCCAAGGCACAACTCTGCATTCTCTCAAATTGCTGTAGGTGTCTGGTTAGGTACAGGCAGATGTGAGCATTATACTCCATTATTGGTATGATAAGGGTAGAGTACCGCACAGGTATGACTACCCTGGTCTTGGATGTGATGTCCATATGTATGATGTGCACAATGCAAATTGTGTTTATCACCACTGTGAGCACATAGTGATGAAAGTGTAGATTGCTATCAACATGTGTTTCCAAGTCTCTCAACACTGTGTTTGAACTTGGGTGTGCTATGTATATCCTAATTAGTAGGGGTATTTCATTGACAAAGGTGACAAAGAGTCATTGTATGCTTTAAAGTTCAGTCTGTGAGTTTGGCACTAATCATCAGTCTGTGTCAGTCCCTACTGTAATATGCTACCATCACTAGGGGGCTCTATATGAGTGCATCCAGTTAACAGTCATCTGCAAGCTTGGTAAACCACCGGGCATCTACTTTTGCCTGGGCTTCAGAGAAATAGTATCCAAACAGTTGAGGGCCAAGCACAGATCCTTATGGTACTCCACTGGTGAGTGGGCAGGTAGTGGAGGTGCAGTCCCCAACTTTGATGGCATGTGTTCTGTTGTTGAGCCAGTTGGCTATCCCATCTAGTATTGTATGGTCTAATTCTCAGATGGGACATCTTCACTATGTGACATGAATAGGGGATAGTGTCAAAGGCCTTGCATAAGTCAGCATAGGTGGTCTGTCCTGTTATCCCTCATCTATGTCTTTGGGGTCAGTATGTAAGAAGTCCACAATTTTCAATAAGCAAGATATACCCTTTACAAACCAAATTGGGTAGGGTCAAGAGTGTCGATGGTGGATTGGGGCAGGCGGATCCTGTGGGGCAGGCCTACCCCACTGTTCTGCAGAGCATTTAGTGATGTGTTACACATGGATGACATGGATGCATATTGATGAAATGTAATAAAATGCAGCAAAAAAATAAATGAATAAAATACAATAAAATAAAAATAAAATAAAAAATAGAGGTAAGGGTTAGGGTGAGAGAAACAAAAAGAGATAACATTACTACCTTCATATGTAACATAGAATGCATTAATACAATTATTTGACTCTATTATCTTAACCTTTACTCTTAAAACTACCACCTCCTAACATATAACTTTACTTTTAAGACTACCAGCTCATAACAGATGCATATATTGCACATATGTGTGCTGCAATTATACAGATTACAGTTTACAGCAGGGCATGTGTACCAGTGGTATAGAGCTTTTACTTTATACCTTTCAGTTACACATAACTGAAGTAACAGTATTGTATAGTTGGGAAGTGTAGTATGTGAACCCACAACCTCTGACTAAATTCTAATATTCTACTCTTGGTTTTGTCTGTACTCCAGCCCTACACTTACACCTGCTGCCAAAGGATTAGTTACCTGACATTCTTTATTTTACTAATCATTCTTAGGGTCTCTCTGTTAACCGCTTTGCAATGTTACTTACCAATGCTCAATAGTATTAATTGAATGTATTTGGTTTTTAATTTTGGCTGTCTAGGTCCTGTCTGGTTCATGGGTGGACCAGTTTTCACACTTCTGCAGTTTATGCCAACTAGATAAGCACAGCCAAACCTGCCATTCATGTTTCTCTATTTCCAATAAGCAGCACATCATGCAGTCACAAATAAAAAAAAGAAAAGGGTGAGGTAGTTGAAATGAGGAAAAGCAACCAATGACATACACACTAGAAGATGTCAGTACACATGAGCGATTACTACATAGGTCTGTATTCAAACTCTCACTCCAATGCACCTCCAGAATACAGGATGGTAGCATTTTCCCTCTTGTCCCCACAAACAGCTTTGCGGCAAAGAACTTTACTCAATATGCACACAACCAACTGCAACAGCATCTACAGTGATATCAAAACATACAAGTATTATTTGTACATTTACTAGTTTTGGATGTAGTGCACCTAGTGATCACACAACCTGTCATGATTATTGCTTGCAAATATACAGCTCTGTCTTGCATGCCTGTGGTTTGGCCATTCTTCATGGATTGGACTAGTAATCTGAGGCATGCAGTGTGTAAACTATTCTATATCATTGGCCTTAAAATGTGTGAGAATATTAAATGGAAATAATATCATATGCAGTTGCCAATAAATGAAGGGCAGGTTGGATGTTAAGGAACACAACCTGTGACTTGTGTGCTGCTTACATACATTTCCAACCTTACATCTAACACTTTGTAGATGTGACCTGACACACCAAATGGAAGTAAGGCAGCCTTTAGTGCTGTTGTGTTTTCCTTCTCCAAAACACTAACCAGTCACAATTGCAATCTATTAAAACCAAACACTGAGGGAGTGACTGCACAATGTTTACATCTTTACACAAATTCATTTTTTGGGGTTCAGTAATTCTAATGAGTTCACACCTCTTTTGCATCTTCACAGTGCTGACAGCCCTAAATCTACACCATAGGAAGGCAATAATGTAGCTAGACAAACTGATGGTGGGGACAGTTGTTTATGTTGGAAAGACTGCACATAAAACTGTTTCTTCAAGATATATCTGTACAGAGAAGTATTGCACTTCAGAAGGTATGCTTCCATTTGGTCAGCTGCATACTGCAAATGCTGGAATGTATTTAAGAAATATCTGAAGCATAGGATTAAAATTTTTATCTCTATGCATTAGTTAGAAGTGTACTGACAGCATGGGCATGTTTGCCGAGCCATTTCAGAGGTATATATGACTGCCAATATATGAAAATGGAATGCTGTGTGATAAATATGTACACATGTTTCAGGAACAGTTCATTTGATAGAACTTTTAGCATTTCATTTGTGTCATTTTCCTGTTCTTTTTGAGGAGGAGCATAGGTGAGCCACTGTTACTGCACAAACAAAGGATGATAGACTGTTCTTTTGTGACGGGGCAAAGGTGAGTAACTGTTATGAAACAAACAAGAATATGTTGCTCTATTAGTGTGATACAAGGTTATGCTACTCATTCTTATCATTGCACAATACACTCCAGGTTCGACACTTACCGTGTAAATGCAACAGTTGACATGACCGTGTAAATGCAACAGTTGAAATGGTTCTGTCCATGTAGACTCCTTTCCTTGGCTGTATTCCAAACATTTTGAAATACGCAGGACAAACCATCAAAGAGTCTACAGGGATGCTTTATAGCTTATTGAATATGTCCACCATGTTAGATTGGTTGATTAGCATGTAATTCAGCTGCTTATGCTGTAATTGGCAAGCCACAGTGTTTACCTTGTTTGCATATCGTTGTGCTAGTCTACACTGCGCTTATTGAATTTAAAAGTTTCAGCTGCCATGTGCACATCGTGCCGCAATGCACACACAGTGAAAAATGACCATGTACACTTTATTCAATACCCCTGTTTGTTTTCACACCTAATCAGAACTTTTAACCTTAAATAATATTCTCCAATAAAATGTGCACTGCACTCAAAAAGCAAAGACAAAAAGATGAATAGAAGTAAAGATATTAGTTTAGCCCGCATTGTTGTATATCCTTTTGTAGATCTATTAAAGTGAGTTTTCTCAGAAAAAAAAAGAATGATTTTCGTTTCACTTAAAAGAAAGTAGTTGCCCCTAAACTTTTCCCACAGCTGACAGGAAATTAAACTTTTACAGGTTCTATGGCTCACCAAGCATTTTAATATTCAAGAGAAATGATGCTTGAATAACGTAACAAAAAATGTACACTGATCAAACAAGAAAATAATATACAGAATACAAACTAAGAAATGTGCTTTTACCACACAATAGACTATTCACTGGCAGAAGAGGTTCAAGTGAGTTTTGTCAGGAAAAAAATGAAATGTTTTTTTCCATAAATACAAACACGCATCTCTAGCTTCTCCCACAGTTCAGAGCTGATTCTTCCCTCCTAGTCCATGTCAGTCATCAAGAAGTACAAACTTTGTTTCCTCTCGCAACCAGAACTTTTAATATTCAAAGGAAATTTGCTTTAAATAACATGAGGCAATGAAATACACATTTGCAATCAAGCAAGAAAAGGATGTAAGGAATTTAATCCTTGACATGTGCTCTTCCCATAGAGCATTTTATTCTGTGGTAGGGGATACTGAATTGAACTTTCTACGAAAAAAAAAACTTGAAATGTTTTCTTTTCCTGTAAAAACTAGATGCTTGCTTTATCTTCCCAGAGTTTAAAGGTACATACGCTCTTCTAGTCTCTATAACTCATCAAAAGAAATATGATTTGTTTTCTTGACTGAACAAAATTTTTAATATAGAAAGGAAAGAGACTTTTAAATAACACACTAAAATAAAATGCATGCTATAATCAAGTAATAAAACAGTTTTGAAGAATACAAATACATTTGTGTTTTACACACAAGAGTCTACTTTGTGGTAACATCTGTCCAAGTGAGTGATCAGAAAAATATTGAAGTTGTGTATACAGGAGATGAAGGCGCATGCTTTATTTTTCCTAGAGATGACAAAAATCTTAATAGACAAAATGACATTTGTATAGAAAATGTAGATCAGTATTTATGTATACCTTTAAGAAGCTTTCCATGGGCTTACACATGTGTATAAGTACTGAGCATGTGCCAGCCTGGCTGCCATTTTGTAGTAAGCTGTTGAGATGTAAGCATGCATGTCTGTGTAGTCTGCCAGTTAATCAGTTCATTTATATTTTGTACTGTTGCTGTCCATCCTGATGTGTTTCTGCATAATAAAGCATATAAATGAACTACCTCACCTGTTCATCTTCAATTGTAAACCCAAGACGAGCGACATGGTGTCAGAATGGGATCCAGAATCAAGACCAAGAGGCACTCAGTTAATGTTGGAGGAATATAGAGGAATGGATTATCCCTACTGCATGTATAACTCACAAAACCAGGTCAGAAATGAATTTCAGGTATCAAAACTTGCTTAAATGGTTTCTTCCTCGAAGAATATAAAACAGAGCACTCAGAATGCTGAAAATAAATTTCTAGTTAAACAAAATGCCCGAAACTGTGACATATTGATAAAAATATTCTAAATAGTTATGAAAATGTTTGAAATAAAGTCTGAATCACATAAAATGTATAAAATAAGGAAAACAACCACATTTTTTCCTGTGTGCTACTTTTTGGAGTTAATTAAAGGAATTCAAGGTATCCTAGTTGTGTAAAGTGTTCACAGGTTTGTGTAGTATTACAGTGCAGTTATTTCACAAAATACATCCATTTCAAAGCATATTTCGTAAACAACAGTATTTTGAAGAGTTTATTGTGCATTTGAATGTTATTACAAGTGCTGGCTCTGTATGCGTGTTCATCTATAATATCAAAGGCCATATTTTTAGTGTGTTTGGGCATACTTTGTTGGCATGGCTGAAGGATTTCGAAAACCAGGTCCCCTTGTGTTTGACAATAATATTGCAGAGAACTGGAGAGTGTTTGAGCAAGAGTATGACATTTTCATACAGGCTGCATTTTCTGATTAATGTGACCATACAAAGGCATTTATTCTGCTTAATTTAGTTGTCTCAGAAACCATGGAAAGAGTGCATTCATTTGTGTATGCACATGACGCATTTGCAGGAGAGAGGTAATACCATCATTTGAAACTGTGATTTTATTCTGACCTAATATGCTGATACATGCCTGTATCAGAAGAAAAAGAAAATCACAGTTTCAAATGTACGGCTCTAATGAAGCTGAACGAAAGCCCCAAGGGAGGTGACATGCGAAACAGAACAGAGATGGAAGAGACTAAGTGGATTATGGAATTGAGAGCAGATAAACCACTGAGCCTTAATGGAATGGTACCTCTAAAACCTATTCTGAAAGAACGGAGCATAAACATAAAAAGTAGAAACAGGAAGAGGGAAACTACTATACTATGTGCTGAACTATATAATAAATAACAACATAAATGATACTCACTTCAATGCCTCCAAAACTATTTTCATACTAAAAGAACATGCAGACCCCAAAAACCCAGATAGTTATAGAACCATCTCCCTTGTAAATATAGATACAAAGATTCTGACCTCAATACTCACAAATAGATAAAAAAAACTGATAAAGAAAATCATTTCTCCAGAGCAATCTGGGTTCACACCACAAAGACAGACCAGTGATAACACTCTAAAATTGGATGCATTAATATCTTTTGCAAATCAGAGGAATAGTAATATCTTTGCAATGGTAGTAGAGGCCCACAAGGCATTTGACAGAGTCAACCTAGAATTTTTACTTCAAACATTACCTTATTTTGACATATCTATCAATTTCATTCAGATCATCCAAATTCTCTTTAGCAATCCATACACATCCCTATATATAAATAAAACATGGTCAAATAGAATTATGATAAAAAACGGAACAAGACAAGGATGTCTGTTATCGCCCTTTCTATTCAACCTCTACCTAGAACCCCTGTTTCTTTATATTAAGCAAAACACAAACCATAATACCATAATCCCCCCTCAACACACAACTTCAAAGTATATCTCGCCACCTTCGCAGATGATCTGAACATATACTTCACTACACCAAACTCAGACATAACCAAAATAATAACTGCAATTGAACAATTTTTAATCATGTCTAACTACAAATAAAACCTCAATAAAACTAATATCTTCCCCTTAAGGCTGCCCAAACTTATCTCATTAAACCACTAATAGATACAATAAAAATTAAAGAAGAAACTAAAATATCTGGGAATTACTTTCTTCCAGAGCAACAAGGAATTCTACCAGCATAACATAACTCTTAAATGACAAAGCATAATACAAGACTGTAAAAGGTGGAATGACCTTAATCTACCATTTCTGGCCAAAGTATCAATAATCAAAATGAACATATTACCTAGACTAATATATATATTCATGACATCACAGATAACTATACAAAAATTTTTCATATAAATTCATATGGGAACCCCCCCCCCAAAAAACAGAATCTCCTATCAGAAACTAACACTTCCCAAGAGCAAAGGGGGTCTGAACCTGCCAAATTTAAAAATGTATTACTCTATTATCAACACTAACAGAATATTAAGAATAGCAGAACATAACCCGACAATGAAAACTTGGTTATCTCCTTGGGTGACAATATTCTATAGGTAGATTAAGGCACTAGGCACCAATCCCAAAATGCTTCCCTTTTTAAACAAAAAAGATTTACAAACCTATAACATTATAGATCCCTTAAAGTATTCTATAAATATAACACAAAAACTCTTTTATTCCTTAAACCTTGGGCAAGCTATGGTAACACTACAACCCCTCCATAAAAATCCAAATCTACAAATAAATAACAAGATGCTAGACCTTGACTCTTTTCCTCGATTAAAGGACAAAATAATCCAAGATATCTACCCATACCTTAACTGTACAACCCAAGAAATGAGAAGTTACCTAAATCTACCCAAATCATATATAATAATTCTAAGACAAATCAAAGAGTTGTGTTTCAGTTACCTCCAGAACTTTACTATACTTAATAGTGACATGGAAAACTGTACTCTGCTTTGGAAGACTATTCTTACTAGGAAAACAGTATCTAACTCATATAACTTGATAGGTGAAATCAAATTTCAGAAGGACCTACTTTTCTCTAACTATTGGAGAAAATTAAAACCATCCATAGATGACCAGCAAATAAGTCATGCAATCAATCTAACACTGAAAAGTATACCCCTTAAAAACTGTCATACACGCAGCTCATGATAAATAATAATGCATATTTCACACCCGCAGTACTCCACAAATTCAATGCATCCAAATCGCCATACTGCTCACACTGTAAGGACCAGGTAGCAGACTTAATGCATATATTTTGGAGTTGCAATTGTGTGTACAAACTCTAGAATTCCCTCAAGATACAACTGCAAAAAATGGGATATTAAACATCAACACTAACATGGGAATTTACCCTTCTACATATTCGTCCATCTAACATATCAGGAAAACAAGTGAATATACTTATAATAATTTTCTTACTAATGAAGCTATACATAGCTCTCAAATGGTTAGACCCTACAAATATATCTTGGAAGGGATTCAAAAAATAGCTATAAAACATCTTCTAGCCCATAAAATTCTAATGGATAAAAGAAACAAAAATATGAAAGCCTGAGAAATTTGGGAACAAACCTTTAACATCATATTAGCATAAAACATCATACATACTACATAGTAACAAGGTACAAAGGAACCTAGAAATATACACACAATCACACAGTCAAACTATGGACTTGAAATCCTTATTGTATGTGCTGTTTTTATAACAACAAAATTGAATGGGAAAGCATCTTTGTATATAGTGTAAATAGATATGTTTTATTACCTACATGTTACTATATTGACTACAATGTATACCACTCACTGATGGTCATGCTGTAAGAATGGAAATGATTGTGTTTTATATAAATAAGAAAAAATGAAAATAAAAATTATTGAAAAAAAAAGAAACAGGAAGAGAGAATAAGTAGAACTTATTCCTGCTAGTTGCAACTTTGGAGGACTACCACCAGAGGGACCTGTCTCCATTAGCCCTGGAAGAGAAACCACCCCTGAAGAGCATGATTGGTTGAGCACTGTTTAAAAGTTAAAAAGAAGGTTTTACTGAAAGCGCTTATCCTATGTGCTTTTCGTTTGTTTTGTCTTTTAAGAGTTTTATTAAATCACAGATTTGATCGTGTCTATGGTTGTACATCTGCATTGTTTTCAACTTAGCCTCACAGTCAACTGGCATACTTGTAGTCGTAATTATGTATGTAAAAGAGAAAAGTAATTAGCTTTTGGTCAGCAATGCCACAGATGCAAAAAGTGGAATCATTTCCAAAGATTTTGTAAATCAAAGGAGGCTTATTCTTTTATTAAAAGAGAACATTCACAGAGACAAGTTGATCAATTAGAAAACTGTGACCCTACTTTTTATGTTGAATGTTTATGTTTTTATGTCTGTGCCTAATGAAACAGTCAATGCTGTAGATTTGTGGGCAAAGAATGAAGTATTTTGCACTGTTTGGATAAATGCAAGACCCATAGAGCTCAAAGTTGACACAGGTTCAAAGTGCAATCTTATGTCAGCAGAAACATTTGCTAGTATATGTGCTGGTGAGAAGCTTGATTTGGCAAAGTGTGCAAAGCGTGTTGCTTATGGTGGTGAAGACATTCAAACTGAATGTTCAGTAGTGCTTTCATGTTACTCTGCTGGGAACAGCTATGACTTGCAGTTTTATGTAGTCAAAAGGCATGTACAGTCATTATTAGGCCTCAGAGACAGTTTTAAAATGGGACAACTTTCATTTGATAAGGAAGTGCACCATGTAAGCAGACCACTGTTACAATTTCACCCAGTCAATTTTCTCCACCTATGTTGATCTTTTTGAAGACAGATTAGACAAACCCCCAGCTGTGTACTCCATGAAGTTAGACCCTGAGGTCAGCCCAGTTGTCAGACTAGCCTGGAACATTCCAGTAGCTAGGCAGAACAGAGTCAAAGCTGAGCGAGATAAAATGGTGCAGCAAGATATAATTTGTCCAGTTAATGAACCTACTGAATGGATATCGTCCATGGCTGTAGTTCATAAGAAAAGCTCAGATGATATCAGAATATGTATTGATCCACAAGATTTGAACAGGGCACTAAAACAACCTCATCATCCAATGTGCACAATCAAAGAAATTGCTGCTCTGATGCCAAATGCCACTGTTTTGTTCTGTATTAGATGCAGACAGTTTATTTTGGCAAATTTTCCTTGACTGAAAATCTTCATTGCTAACCACTTTCAGTACTCCTTTTGGCAGGTACAGATTTTTGAGAATGCCATTTGGGATAAATTCTGCTAATGAAGTCTTCCAACGTGCAATGAAACAATTTTTTTCTGGGTATCTGTATGCTATTATTGTAGATGATATTCTAGTAGGAGGTAATGGTGAAGCTGAGCATGACAGAAACCTCAAGAAAGTTCTGGAAAGAGCACGTGAAGTGAATCTTAAGCTGAATGCTCAGACATGCAAGTTCAGGCTATGAGAAGTTACTTATGTTGGTCATTTGTTTACCAGCTCAGGCTTATGACCAGATCCTTCCAAGCAAACAGCAATTCTCGAGATGCCAGTTCCAGACAAGGTTCAAGCCCTACAATGTTTTCTTGGCATTTTTAACTATCTAGGCAAGTTCATTCCAGACTTGAGCAAACTTTCAGCACTGCTTAGAGAGCTGACACATAAAGATGTATCTTGGTCATGGTCAGAGCAACACCAGAGAGCATTTGATGTCCTGAAAGAGAAAATTGCCAATCCACCAACTCCCAGATACTATGATGGTCATAAACCATTAACGCTTTCTTGTGATGCTTTCAAATTTGGTCTTGGTGCAGTCATTCTTCAAGAGAGTAAGCCAGTAGCCTATGCATCCAGAACTCTAAATAGACTGATAAAAAGCTATTGGAATACCGGAAATTACAATTGGAGATTGGCTATTTGCAGGAATGCATTAACAAAAAGTTAGTGCCCAAGGGTCTTCGCCAGTGGAGCTACCCTGTTGGACTTATCCCCAAATCTTGTTTTCATCAAGAACTTATTAGCTTATTTGACAGACAAGGCATAACATTCTTAAGGATTCTTATTAAACATTATGGGACACAAGTTGATTCTCTTAAAAACGAATTAGAAATTCTGGAGAAGAATATTACATCTGACACAGAGTTCTTCAGGTATAAATTTGACTATGGCCGGATTTTTTCTTCTATTGATGCAGTGATTAAGAGAAGCATAGAGGTAAAAACTAAAAAACTGAACAGAGATGTTCATGCCTATGCACAGGGTAATGCTTATCCTTTGCCTCCACAAAACTCTGTTGGTGCGGAAGAGGTTAACCAAGATTCACACCCCTTTGATAATGGGCGTGATGACAGAGGTTCTAATAACATCATTCAAACACCACAAGTGAGGCGGAGTGAGAGAATTAAAAATGGCAAAGGTTCACAGCAAGCACAAGGATATACACACAATAATATCAACGGACAGGGTTTTCAAGGTGCTCGCTAGAAAACCACACTGCCACAACAAAATTCCAGGCGACAGGTACAACAATGGAAGAAGCAGAACCACTGAAGGAGGTAGTCCATGGCTCGCTTGGTAGCCCTTTGGTTATATTAAGTTCCCAAGGTGACTTTAAAGATTTTAATTATACAGATTTTCATCTGGACGCGCATTAGGTTGATTTTTTATCTAGAGGGCTGTCCTTTGTGCCCGATAAAAGGGCTGATTTAGCAAAAACAATCTTAGATTTAAAGATTTTTGCCCAAAAACTAAATTTAACAGCTTTAATGGGCAATACGCCTTGTTTAACACATGACCTAAAAGTTTTGAGTTTGTTTAATCCACCATTGCATTCCACTATAGCATTATTTGAATGTATTTGTGAAATGGATTTGAAAGATGGTTTATGTAGAAATTACCCTGAAACAATGAATGGTAACATAACTGTTGATGAGTCTGACTTTTTGTTTTCTCTAAAATTATATGGAATTAGAGTAATGAATCCCAACAAGGGAGGGGGGCTCATATTCATGCATGAACATAATTACACACAAAAAATGCAAAGTGTCTTGGAAGATGATTGTTATAATTTAATAAGTACCAATGAGATAAATATTGCATATAAACAAATGTCCTACCATATTAATGATTTGTTTCTGGAAGGAAGCATTGATTTGGATACATTACACTATTTAACAATGGCAGCAATTAGGACACCTGTTATATTTGGGTGTCCCAAAATACTATTTAACAATGGCAGCAATTAGGACACCTGTTATATTTGGGTGTCCCAAAATACACAAGAAGATCTCTAATCCCCCCTTTAGACCTATTGCCGATGGACGAGGTTCCATTGTATATGCCTGAGCCAATTATGTTGATGGAAAGCTAAAACCAATCATAAAAAGTGAAGAACATATTTGCCCAGATTCATGGAGATTCTTGAATGGTATAAACAGATTAGAATTTAATGAAAGGTATCATTTTTTAACAGTCGATATAAAAGACCCATATACTGTCATCCCACAGGACCAGGGCATTGATTGGGTTAGACATTTATTGTCTGCTAAAGGCATGGATAACAATGAAGCATATGTGTTAGAGACATTACTACAACTAGTCCTACACAATAACTTCATGCTTTTCAATGGCCAAACATATAGACAAATATCACGTGTTGCTATGGGAGCACTTTGCGGCGGTAGTTTTGCTAATTGTGTTTTAGCGTTTTGGGAGCATAAATTTTTATTCAAAAAGGATTTGTTCCAACAACATATTGCCTGATACACTAGGTACCAGGATGATAAGTTTTTCATTTAGAAGGGGGACGTCACTACAGTTTCACCTTTCATAGAAGAAATTAAAAGTTACACAAACTTTTTGGACTTTACCTTCCAATTTGAAACAGAAGCTATTAATTTTTTGGACATATTTATTTCCAAAGATAGAACTCATAACAGATTTAGAACAACCATATACAGGAAACCTACATATTTCAAGACTTTATTTCATTTTTCTGGTAGCCACCCCTTTCATCAAAAGAAAGCAGTTATAAAAGGACAGCTGGTCAGGGCATCTAGGATGATTCCCTTTGAAGGTGACTTCCATGCAGAATGTAACCTACTTAGGTCTATGTTTAGCAGTAGGGGATACCCACCCAGACTCTTTGATCAAATACAGAAAGAAGTAATGTCCAAGAGAAATATAGGACAATTTCAACCCATTCTATCTAAAGGGTATTATGATTTAACCAATAGCTTGAACCTTGACACAAGTAGTAACATTCAAATTAACATGCACAGTAATGGCATATTAGACATTGGCGGTCCCACATTTTTTACAACATTCTCAAAGGACACAAAACTTGTCTCAAGTATTATCTATAAGAATTGGGCATTGGTGACAGAAGATACACATATTAACAATAAGTCTGAGAAACTACCCCACATCATATATCATTGTGGCTAGAACTTAAAAGACCTTTTAGAAGGTCCAAAAAGAGCCACAAATAAGAATGTGGGTATGTACAAGTGAGGTCGCTGTCACCAGTGCCAATACATACATGTTGGCAATAAAATAAACATTAGAGATTCCAAATACAGTATATTGGGGAAATTCAATTGTGAGTCTAAGAGTATTGTTTATGTTGCTGTATGCCAACAATGTCAGTGCTTCTACATAGAAAAAATGGAAAGGACAGTACGCCAACGCATATATGAACATATATATCATATAAGCAAAGGCCCTACCATAAATGCCTTGGCTAGGCATACATTGCAACATCCTACCCACAGATTCTTTTTTGCCATCTTACATCAGGAACCATATAATAAAAGAGGAGGGCCATGGGTGTTATAGTTTGAGGAAAAAGAACTATTGTGGCAAATGCTTCTTCACACATATACCCTGGCCTTAGCGAATATGCATCTATCAAATGCATTTTAAAACTTAAACAACTTAACAGGTGAAGTGTTAGTGCATAGAGTATACAACATAATATGAAATATAAAACACAATAAAATATAAATTATAACTTTTATGCTTTATAATTTTTATGATTTATTGGTTTGTTTTTAAAAGAACTAAAAATTAAGAATCTTATGTTCAGCCCTTGGTATTCAATTTAATCTACACATATATCAATTTATATATTTATCATTTTTTATGGTACTTTTTGTTTGTATTGATTTTGTTTACCATCTACTGGTTGGAGTTTGATAAAGATAAATCATAGATGGTATTTTAAAAAGTACACAGCTATTTTGTAGCTGTACAAGGAATTGAGTCAATGAGGTTTAATTATTGTTTATTGTAATTGTTTAATTGATTCATTAGATGATTGTTTTAAGTATATAAGCTTTTGTCTGTTGTGTAATGTTGTCTGAGGAAGTTTAGATATTGGCTGAAACGAAAGCGCTTACGGAATAAAGTTTTGGAGTGAAGGAGAATACTGCGCTGTTTTTGCCGTTTTTTTCATGTTAACAAGTTTTAGTTGTTTGTTTACCAGCTCAGGCTTATGACCAGATCCTTCCAAGCAAACAGCAATTCTCGAGATGCCAGCTCCAGACAAGGTTCAAGTCCTACAATGTTTTCTTGGAATTTTTAACTATCTAGGCAAGTTCATTCCAGACTTGAGCAAACTTTCAGCACTGCTTAGAGAGCTGACATATAAAGATGTATCCTGGTCATGGTCAGAGCAACACCAGAGAGCATTTGATGTCCTGAAAGAGAAAATTGCCTATCCACCAACTCACAGATACTATGATGGTCACAAACCATTAATGCTTTCTTGTGATACTTTGAAATTAGGTTTTGGTGCAGTCATTCTTCAAGAGAGTAAGCCAATAGTCTATGCATCCAGAACTCTAAATAAACTGAAATGCAGTATATACAGATAGAGAAAGAACTCTTGGCAATTATGTTTGCATGTTCAAAGTTCCATGATTATATTTATGGTAGACCTATCCAGACTGAAACAGATCACCAGTCTCTAGTCACTATTTTAAGAAACCCTGTACATACAGCTCCTGCCAGATTGCAATGCATGATGTTGGAATTGCAAAAGTATAGTTTCAATCTTGTCTACACAAAAGTCAAATGTTTTATGTTGCTGATACATTATCCAGATCATCCAGAAATGCCACTGAACAGCATGAACATGAGAAATTTGATTTTGAAGTCATGGAAGTGAGAAATTTCTTTTCCACACATCTTGATGAGTTTAGAAGTCATACAGCCTCAGATGCAATACTTTAGAAACCTAACCACTTTATCTGTTGAGGATGGCCATCAAAGCAATTTTGTTTACCTCATGACCTGCAACCTTATTTTCCTTACAGAGATGAGATTTTGTTTGCCAATGGCATCAACATGAAAGGTCCAAAAGTGATTGTTCCAAAATCCTTACAAGAGTATATTACTATTTTGCATCATGACCACCCACGAATAGACTCTACCAAACAAAGGACAAGAGGATTAGTAATTTGGCCTTCCATGTCACAGGATATTGACAGAGTACTTTCATCTTGTTCTGTATGTAACAGTACTAATCTACATCAACAGAAAGAACCACTTCAGCTAAACCAGATTCCTGAACTACCTTGGGTGACAGTAGCTACAGACATTTTCCATTGGAATGGTCAACATTACTTGGTGTTACTAGACTCTTGTTCAGATTGGTTCGAGTTTGACCTGCTTCCTAATCTAGCATCCAGTACTCTCATTTCTAAGTTGAAGCATCATTTTGCAGTCCATGGTAGTGTGCAGAAAGTTATGTCTGACAATGATACACAGTTTACAAGCCAGCAGTTAAAAAGATTTGCTGATTAGTGGGACTTTGCTCATGTGACAAGTAGCTATGAGTATACACAGACAAACGGTTTGGTAGAACATGCAGTTCAAAATGAGAAGCAATTTCTACAGAAGTCAAAACATTACAATAGTGATGTTTCCTTGAATCTTTTGAATTTCAGAAATGTTCCTCATGATAAACATCTTGGTTCACCTGCACAGAGACTTCTCTCGAGACAAACCAGGACCACACTGCCAATTAGCAGTAATCTATTGGTTCCATGTGTCAAGAACAACAGATCAGTCGAAGCCCATCTGTTGAGTGCTTATCCCAGACTATTATCATAAGACCAGCAAATCGCTCAATCTATTATGCAAAGGGGAGATAGTGAGGATGCAGACGTCCAAAGGTTTTGATCAGATTGGAGCCATGAAAAGTGTATGTCCAGAGCTGAGATTGTACACTGTAGAACCACAAGGAGTAGAATTTAGATGGAATCGGAAACATTTGGTCCTGGTGGCCGAGCCTGTATTGCAGTATCATACCTTTGAGAAAGACTCTAAATCTCAGAGTGAGTTATCCTACTTTCCAGTACTAGAGGACATTCCAGTAAATATGCCTGTTCCTGAGAAGATTCACAAAGCTCCTGAAACAGATTCTGATTGTTATATCATTAGATCAGGTCACATTTCCAGACCATGTTCCAGATACACTGCAACTTGGACAAGAGTGTTATGTTTACTTTCCAGTGTGTATATAATTGCACATCGTTTTCACATGTCACTTTATTGTGAGCAATTCATTAAAGGGGGAGGATGTAGATCAGTATGTGTGTATACCTTTAAGAAACTTTCCATGGGTTTGCACGTGTATAAATACTGAGCATGTGCAAGCCTGACTGCCATTTAAGCTGTTGAGATGTAAGCATGCATGTCTGTGTAGTCTGTCAGTTAATCAGTTCATGTATACCTTGTACTGCTGCTAGCCATCCTGACGTGTTTCTGTGTAATAAAGCATATAAACGAACTACTCCGCCTGTTCATTTTTAATTGTAAACCAAGATGAGCTACAAAAAATATACAAGTCAAAGTTCAAGAAAGGAACTATCAAAGCTATCTGCTACAAGAAAGCAGACTATGAGAAATGTGATTATAAAGAGTTGCAAACAGGAAGATTCATCGATTTATGCTCCACCCCAAGTGCTGCAGCAAAAACTATACTAATAGAAAAATAACATCTCCAGTGTAAATATTCCAATTAATTCTCCAGGTATTGAAGAATAGTGCAGAATGTTGGCAGATATATGGACTGTCATAGATTTATAAATGATTCAATAGACTTAAAAATGTATTTATTAAAATAGCCTTCACTATACAAAATAAGTTTATTGATGCAAATACCTCATGATGTTCTTAGTGTAGTGTACATTTAATTGTATATAACTAATAAAATATAATGCATGCTACCTGATTTACAGATGCATATTTCATTAATTTAAAAAAAATGAGTGTATTAGATGATGTGGTGTATGTAAGAATGATTTAAGGAGCTTAAGTCTTCTGTAGTAAAATTTTCCTTTAATGGAATTGTCAGTCTGAAGGGTCCAGAATAATTTCATGAGTCTGCATGGGAAAAAAAAAAGTGTTTGATTCTTACAGCCCATGTGCATAATCCCTGCAGATGCATGCCTTCCAAATTGTGCAATTTCTAAACAAATATCAAACAATACGATCACACCCTTATTTTAATGTTTGAGTGGAAATTCCTTTTTACCAATGAGGAAATAGTAATAGAGAAAAAAATATCATACCAGTGTCACAGCAAGAGGCCATAGGTTTGGAGAAATTAAATAACAGAATACCAAATGACAGTGCATAAGAAACAGACATGTTGAGCAAATGCACTCAGGTAATTGTGATACAATCATCTGATTATCAAACAACTGGTGGCTGTCTAGTTAAAAATACATACCCCAATGAGAATATAGCACACCTACAGTGGTGCAATTGTATTTAATGACCACCGAGATGCTACATTCTGCACTGCTTTATATACTGAGAGCAAATGGGATTCTCAAGGGTTTTGTGTGTGAGTGTGTGTGTGTGTGTGTGTGTGTGTGTGTGTGTGTGTGTGTGTGTGTGTGTGTGTGTGTGTGTGTGTGTGTGTGTGTGAGTGTATGTGCGTGTGCGTATGTCTCTGTGTGCGTGTGTGTCTGTGTGTGCGCGTGCGTGTGTGTGTGTGTGTCCTCTTGTACTGTGCTTTGGTGCATAATGGCCAGCTAACAAGAGTATCAATGTGGGTGGAAGTATTATCCTAGTGAATACTTCTCTTCAACACAAAGATATTTTTAATAAAGAAGGTATGATCACATTATCCTCCAGTGATAATATAGGCAAAGTATTTAATTCTATCTCACTTATTTTCTACATTAGAAAATTATTAGTACAAACACTTAGCTTGTAATGGTAAAGACATATATGCATATAATATTTTTAAAACAAAAAATTCTAAGAGGACTTAAGATTTTGATCTTGCACTGACAGGAATGATAGTGTGAATTTAGTTACACATGGAGTGA
Source organism: Protopterus annectens (assembly GCF_019279795.1). NCBI lineage: Eukaryota > Metazoa > Chordata > Ceratodontiformes > Protopteridae > Protopterus > Protopterus annectens. The sequence continues at coordinate 814,028,312 of NC_056749.1, read as the reverse complement.
ATGCTTATGTAAGTCATTATTAACATTAAAGAAAGTTATTGTTGAACATGTTGTATCTGACATAAGAGAATTAATACTGAGGCACAGATAATGGGAAAGAAAACACAGACCTGTTTATAAACCTGTACTATTTTTTTCAAATTACTACCAGGCTGTAAAATGGTTCAGTTTGATAAAATAATCAGAATTAAATACTTTTCAGGTGTGATAAGAAACAATACAGAGTAAAGTATAAATCAAAATATTATTAAAACAGATGTTTGAATGGCTCAAAGAATGAATCACATGGTGAAAGTGTTCACTCTACTGATTCTGCACGTACTTGCAGCAAAAATTGTGAATTAAGGAATTGTAAAACTGACCAGTTTTCTGATAGAAATGCTTTATGTAATTCACAAAATACAGAAGAACTACAATTCATCATAAAAAAATCTTTGAGGCTTGTGGATCAGTCAATCAGTGACAATAGAGCATCGGATTTAAATAGGGTTTAACAGGAACACGTTATAATGGTAAATGGCGGCAGTGATTGAAAAAAAATATATAACAAATGAAATACAAAAAAGCCTGACTATTTTTTGTCATAAAAAATAAAAATAAGTGGTCAATGTGCCCAAACTCACACTGGTAAACTCAAAAGACAGGCACAGCAGATCAGCAAGAGATGTTTATTTTCACTCCACGAACAAACCTCACAGAACAGAAACAAACAGTTTTTGTATCTGTTCTGTGAGGTTTGTTTGTTTCTGTTCTGTGAGGTTTGTTCGTGGAGTGAAAATAAACATCTCTTGCTGATCTGCTGTGCCTTATTTTTTGTCAAACCCCACTAGTAGTCAGTGTTTAAAATTTTATATACTTCTTCAGCCAGAAACGAAATGGCAGCTATAAACAAAAAAAATGGCTTTCTGAGATATGTGATATAAGGTTCCTTGTCTTTAAGTTACATCTCCTTTCTCAAGGTTATAAATACAGAAATGGTTTGCTTACTTGTGACTGTAAATCCAGTATTGTGCCTACTTCTTATCGATGTACATATAGACTTAAAAGCTTAAATGAAGCTAAATTCCATTTCTATTGAATATGAAATAAAAATTTACAAAATTGATTTTAACAAGTAAGCAGTTCTAACAAGGTCTGAGAAAGAGTAATTGTAATGTCATAACCTCTGCTGATAAAGGCATTAGTATAGGTTTTATGTTTCTTATTGCTTGATGATCGACATGATTATATGAAAAGAGAAATAATCACATTTTGAAATACAGACATTACATTGATTCTGAGGTTTGTGAATATTCATTAATGAAATTGCTATGTTATGAAGAATAATGTACTTGTTTTGCACTGTAAAATACACTACAAGACTGTTATTATTATGTGTAATCATGAAGATATGTAAGAATATCTAATACTATCCATTCCTACTGTTAGTCATAAGTTTTGCTCACTGGACCGAACCAATTTCTTTGTTGACTCTAAGACTAAAAGGTAATATTGTAAGCTTCCTCTTACAAACCTGAAGTTCAGAATTTTTTGAATGGGTTATCAATGCTACTTTTATGCAGTGAGATATTCTAGAGACAAAATGAGTATATACTTGCATTAAATATAGACAATAGCCGTACAAACAACACGTGTATGTGTATGTGTAGATAGTCTGGTTGCAAAACATCTTTTGAGGGAAAGCTTTTAAGCCTTCAGGATACAGTATTATGACATAAGACTGATAGATGTGCATGGGCCTTAGTTTTGCATAATAGGTAATTCTAAGTGGTGAACAAATATATATATATATATATATTGAATGTTTACTAATCATTTATTGATTGTTATAAAAAATGTGCCTCCTGTATGGAGTGGAGGTTTAGTGAGATACAGTCATATTGCAAAAGCTATATATTTCTTGAATTTTAAGACCTATAATATGCAATTTAGAATTAATCTAAAAACATTTCAATCTATATTCATACAAACATACACATACACACATATAAGGATTACAAACTAATGATTTTGTTATAAATATGTGAGAAGAAAATGACTGCACACTTTTTATAGTTACCTGAGTAGGTATTTTCGCATACGTGAGCACTTATGAAATTTGCTGAGCCCTGAGGTATATCATTGCTTTGCATACCTGTTCAGCTCACTATGGAGCTGAAAGTAGTTATTCTACAGTGGAGTGAGAAGACACTATTTGGAATTTTTTTCAGTGAAATACATACATTGGAGGGAAGTAAAATCTTTGCAGTGTCTTTCATACCATCACTCTCTGTAGCGCTGTTTGTCTATAATTAAACAAAGGCACATAAACATATGGCCACAGACATGCGTGCTCATATACCCATATTCACATGCATGCATTGCACAGGAATAAAGCACACACACAAACACACACACACACACACACACACACACACACACACACACACACACACACACACACACACACACACACACACACACACACACACACGCACACACATATTCTCTCTTTCCTTATCTTTTCCTCTGGACATATTGTTTTCCCATTCTTATAGGCTCGTAGTTCATACGTGTGTACTAGGCTAATGGCCCAGGAGCCTATATAAGCTTAGCCCAAGAATATTCCCTGGCATCATGCCACCAAAAGTTAGTTTCCAGTGCCTCTGTCAAGCAAGGCCACTGAAGTGATCCCAGGGATGAACTTCCTATTGCCCACCCACTCTTCAAGATTTCTCTTAAAGAGAGCCAGTGAAGTGCTCTGCTTGAAGTGAACGGGAAGTTTGTTCCAGAGTATTGGAAGTCTCTGAGTTAGGAATGGGTCCCTCCAGCATGTTCTGTTTATTGTGGTAATGAGGCTTAGGTCCCTGGAGCATGTGGCATGGAGGGATTGGGATTTCTTTAGGTGTAGCCTATCTAGCATTTCTGGGTCAGACATGGCTTTTTAAGTCAAGAGATCACCTCTAAATAGGCGATAAGAGACAGAGTATACCTGGAGTTGTTTGAGTCTGTTCATATAGGTCATGTGTCTAAGGCCTAAGATCCTCTTAGTGAGGTATTTTTGTGGCCTTTCCAGTTGTTGTACGTGTCTAGTGAGGTACATACCAAATGAGGCATTGTATTCTATAATAGGTCTAATGAGGGATGAGTAGAGAGGGATTATGACATCTTTCTTCCTGGATGAGAAACCTTTTGTAATGAGATGTGCCACATAGAAGGACTTTCTGACTACAGTGGCCATGTGGTTATCAAAGGAGAGGTTGCTGTCAACCTGTGTCCCCAGGTCTCTTATCACATCTTCCATGTTTAGTGGACTACCGCCTATGTGGTAGTTCATGGGCACCAAATTTTTCCCAAAGGGAATGACAATGCACTTTTTGGCATTGAGCTTAAGGCCATGGTTTTGGCACCAGTCAATGGTGTCAGTGAGGCCTTTTTGTAGAATGTGTACATCAGTTGGAGAATCAATAATGGCTCCTAGTTTGCAATTACCTGTGAACTTGGCCAGTCATTGTCCCTTTGTGTTGGCTTGAACTTCAGAGAAGTAGATGCCAAACAGGACAGGACCTAGGACTGATCCCTGTGGGACACCACTTGTAGCTGGTCAGTAGTCAGATTTGGAGTCCGCTACTTTCACAGTGTGGGTTCTGTCAGTGAGCCAATTGGCAACCCATCTTATGACATAGGAGTTTATGCCTAGTTTAGTGAGTCTATCTATGATTCCTGAGTGAGGGATGGTGTTGAAGGCCTTGGCAAGATCTAGGTAGGCTGTGTGAACCACCTTGCCCTCATCCACAGCTCTGGTGACAGACGACTTGGCATTCCTCAGGGTATTAGCATGTAGATTATTGACATAACTATAAAATGCCTTGTAGTTGCCTTGAGAGTCTTGGTTCTGTTTGATATGGCCCGTTCCATGCACTTGTGTATGTGTTTATACAGTGTATTGGTGTATGATTCAGTCATGCACCTATTTTCCATTTGCATGGATGTCATGAAATTAGGCACCTCTGTTTTTAGAAGTCCAAAATTGGCTTTGGAGACATTTGTTATAGTGGTTTCCTTTAGGGGGGGTGAGAATGGGATGTGGATATCCATGGTGATTAGCTTCTGGTCAGATCTGACCAGGGAGGAGTTGATTACTGGTGGAGAGTAATGGTCACCCATGTTAGTAATTACCAGGTCAAGGATGTTTCTACCCCTGGTGGGGGTAAGGATGAGTTGGTCTAAGGAGTTGGAATTAATGAATTCTAGAAAATGTTGAGCAAGTGTGTTGGTACATGAGTAATTTTCCCAGTTAATGGAGGGGTAGTTAAAGTCTCCCAGTATACGGGTATTGGGTTGCACCCTAATATTTTCCAGTGTGTTTAGGAATGTGGAGTGGGAATCTTGGGACATGGTGGGGGGTCTATAGCAGGCTACAACCTGGATTGCAGTTTTACCCAGTGTTAGTTGTGCCTGAAATATCTCTGATGTGTTATGTTGGGCTACTAGTCCGAAGGTGTGCATATACTTTATGAATATGGAGACACCACCACCTTTACTGCTTCAGTCCAGTTGTAGGGGCTGAAAGGTGTGGTATGAATTATACCCTGGTAGTGCTGGGGTGCTCTCCGGAGCCTTGAACCAGGTCTCGGTCACTGAACAGAAGTCGATGTTCTCCATTTTAAGGAGTGCTTTGAGCGAGTGCATTTTGAGATTTAGACTTCTAGCGTTGAGTAGCATTACCATCAAATTTTGTTTGCTTGTAGCTGTTATGGTGGTAATTTTGTCTTCAGGACATTGCCTAAAAACGGCACTATAGGGGTGGCAGGTGCAGGCCATCTCTGGTGAAGCATCGAGGTCTGTCGATCATGTCATCCCAGGCAGACAGATACTGGATACCCTTAGAATGACACCAGAAACTTAGCCAATTGTTGAAGTCAATCATTTTCTGCTTGAACTGTGGTATCATTCTGGGTGATGGTAAGATGCTACTCAGAGCTAGGGTCATACGTGCCTGGGTTACAAGATCCAAGAGCTCCTCTATGTCTCCTTTCATGTAGTCTCAGGTCATTCACACCAACATGGACAATGACAGAGTCATATTTGTACCTGTTGTGGAGTGACCTAAGTGCATGCATTATGTGGCGGATCCTGGCATCTGACAGGCAGGTGACCATAACTTTCTCCTTATTCATCCTAGTAAGTGGGACATCAGTGTGCCTTACTATTGAGTCACCTATGACTAGTGTATTGGGTAAGTTGTTTTTCCTTATGGGCTTTGGTGGAGTGGCACACTGTTTGTGTGAGCTATGTGTCTCATGGTTTGTGCTGGGATGTGGTGGTTGTCTGCGTTTCTGCCTCAGAGGACTGTTTGGGCAGATTTTTATTGAGATCCTCCACAAAAGTAGGTGTGTGCTTTGTGCTACTATGTGAGGGTTGTGCTGGTGTATGTTCTGGGGGGCTATGTGTTGAATGTGGTGTGGTGTGTACTAGGCTTCTCCTCTTGACTGGCTAATCCAGTCTTGGCTGGAGAGTGCTTAGCTTCCAATTTGGCTATATATGTGCATCTCTCACAAGTCATAGTGTTGGGATGTAAGAGGAGAGGGTTGTCTGTGTACATGAGGCAGTTGCTACATTGCCTCAGGATGCCCGAGTTCACTAGGTTGACAGGAGAAAGCACAGGGAACATGCCTGGATATGAGCTCAATATATTAAGTACTGAAGCCTTTCACAGGAAAAATGTCACTCAAAGTGTCTGAGTCTATACACAGCACTGACAAACACTTGAGAGGAAACTAATACATAGACCCTGACAATTTAAAGATGAAGTATTTAGGCAGATATTCTAAAGTAAGGAAGAAATCAAGCAGTACTTACTGAAAATAAAGAATTAGCTTGTCAAGAATGATGAAAAGAGGGGAGTCGCATGAATGGCTACTGCCTGGCTACTACTAATGCTGGTCTCAGCACAGCTTCACTCTGCTGGGATACAATGCTCCTTTGCTTCTTATCTCACTAGAAGCAAAATGTTAGTACCAATCCCAAGAAGAGAAGCAGGCCACGGCCTGTTTGGTGATCCACAGTCTTGTCCCTGATGATGCAAGGGTCTGAAGGCTTGTAACATTTTTCTGGTAGATGCCTTGAACAGCAACCAGACCAATCAGGTATGCTAAGCACAGACACTCACTCTCCAACCAGAAAGAGTCAGTAATCAATGCACTCTGTTCCTACTGTCACCAGGATCAGAATATAAGCACAGATTCACAGCTGTCACATATAAAGCAGTAATTAAGCTTTCTGGTGATCAGCAGTCTGCAGGAAATTATATAACTGTGCTCCTTCTCTCACCAGGAGAAAACAGAAGCACTGATCCCAAGATGACTACGGAGAGGCAGAATGTAGGCTCTCCAATAACTGGTGGCCTTGTAATAGATACTTAAAGGTAAGTTGAAAACAATGGTTTATCCTAAACACTGCATTGTACACTCGAGGAGTTAGATGTGAAAGTAGGTAACTTAAGTTTTACCTGCCTAAAAAGTTAAGTTTTAGTGGAGAGTCACTATTTTTTAAAACAGCAAGATAGATTTCTACAAGAAATATAGCATGCAGACTCATTAAATGAGTAGTGCTGTTAAGACCTAGCATAAAACATTATAATACATGATAGTTATAATAAATGTTGGAACAAAGTTGTCTATAAAGTAAGTCATCTGTAAAAAGGAATTTCCATTCTAACATTACATCTCTGCAGGCAGTATTCAGAACTTTTTATTTTTCAAGTACAGTAGGATCAGACAAGTAACTGATAAAGATATCCTAACACTCGGTATTAATTGACAGGTGCTGACTTTGAGTGAACTTGGGTCAAATTCTTGGCTAGGCATATAAGGGCCTCTGGGCCAATAGCTTAGTATCATCATATGAACCTATGAACCTATAATTGTAAGATGACCTAGAAGAAACTTTATTCAAAATTATGACAGCCAGTTGCAGCATGAAGGTCTACCTATCGTTTGCAATTTATGAATAACTAAAGTTTAAAAAAAATCAAATGTATATATATATATATATATATATATATATATATATATATATATATATATATTTATGGTCATGGGTACTTATTTTCTGTAAATCATTTACAAAAATAAAAATCAGCATCCTTTGCAGAGTATACCAGCATTTTCCACAACTCCCCTGATTCTGTTAACATTACCATGCTGATTGTCAGAAATATATCTATTTAATTAGAAGAGAATATGCTAATATGTAACCTAATTAAAATAATATTCTTTTCAAGATTCACCATACAAAATGATAGAAAATGGTATAAAACATTTAAAAAATGTGACCCTGTTTGAAAATCCTGGCATCATTTTGAGCAGGCATGCAGCTTTATTTAATCCCAATATTTTAAATTGAGATAATGGATAATCTTTTCTCCAGTCCAATTACAGATTTTGATGGAAGGATCTATGCAATAATGTAGTAAATAACAAGTAAGAATGAAGTCAGTGTCTGCCTAATACATAAAAGAATTTTTCAGCTAAAGTAATTCATACAGTGAGTTCAATATTTAAGAAAACAAGTGAAGGATTCAATTCTGCATTTCAATCTTTATAAACATTTTTCTGTGGAGGAAATATTTGTTTTCCATTAGTTAATTCAATTAGAGATTACAAAATTAATACAACTGGTAATCAAGGCGATATGCAAAAATACTACAGTTCTAAATTCCTAAATAAAAACAAATACAATTATATATTCATTTATCACCTTGTTCACTTAAATAGCTGAAATATATCAAAAGATACAAGACTTTAACGAAAACCATTTGAACTTAATA
>NC_056749.1:813963002-814018002 GCF_019279795.1 Protopterus annectens | reverse complement strand
AACTAACTGCACATTACTCTTCACACTTTGTGCCAACTAACTGCACATTACTCTTCACACTTTGTGCCAACTGACTGCACATTACTCTTCACACTTTGTGCCAACTAACTGCACATTACTCTTCACACTTTGTGCCAACTAACTGCACATTACTCTTCACACTTTGTGCCAACTAACTGCACATTACTCTTCACACTTTGTGCCAACTAACTGCACATTACTCCTCACACTTTGTGCCAACTGCACATTATTCCTCACACTTTGTGCCAACTGACTGCACATTACTCTTCACACTTTGTGCCAACTAACTGCACATTACTCTTCACACTTTGTGCCAACTAACTGCACATTACTCTTCACACTTTGTGCCAACTAACTGCACATTACTCTTCACACTTTGTGCCAACTAACTGCACATTACTCTTCACACTTTGTGCCAACTAACTGCACATTACTCCTCACACTTTGTGCTAATTGACTGCACATTATTCCTCACACTTTGTGCCAACTGACTGCACATTACTCTTCACACTTTGTGCCAACTGACTGCACATTACTCTTCACACTTTGTGCCAACTAACTGCACATTACTCTTCACACTTTGTGCCAACTAACTGCACATTACTCTTCACACTTTGTGCCAACTAACTGCACATTACTCCTCACACTTTGTGCTAATTGACTGCACATTATTCCTCACACTTTGTGCCAACTGACTGCACATTACTCCTCACACTTTGTGCCAACTGACTGCACATTACTCTTCACACTTTGTGCCAACTGACTGCACATTACTCCTCACACTTTGTGCCAACTGACTGCACATCACTCCTCACACTTTGTGCCAACTGACTGCACATTACTCCTCACACTTTGTGCCAACTGACTGCACATTACCCCTCACACTTTGTGCCAACTGACTGCACATTACTCCTCACACTTTGTGCCAACTGACTGCAGCACCCCACATTGCAGCTTTTACCTTCTCATTCAAACTTCCAATCTCGTCAGCTACACCTCATAGATACTATTTTTCCTTTCAGTTTCTATGTATTTTTGCCATGTTTTGCCGTGTCTACTTTCTTATTTGTATTCAGTTACATTCCATGTGTGCTTGCCTTTGAAATCTAGTTCCCTATTGTTTGATGAAATTACTGCTCAGATTCTGCTTATAGTGCCACATCATATATGTACAGCAGTTTAGATTATCTAACCCCTCTGACCTGTTTGCTGATGCAGATACTCGCCAGTATGAACAGGAACTGGCTTAGATCTGAACCCGGATGCAAACCCACTCCAACAAGAAATCCCTTTGTTAGTCTGAATACAGTTCTTACTTGTGTCTATGGCTCCTTGCACATTCCTTGTACTTAGCATGAGCTAAATCTAACCCTATGTCAGGGACATCATACCATTACAGGACTTCCCCAATCTACCTTTCTGCTTGTCCTGTTACCAAGTCGTACACTTTCTCTATGTCTAGAAATGCCCAGTTGGACTTTTTCCTCATCTCTAGCTTCTTCTCAATTGTCAGTCACACTCTGAACTTTGGATAAGTTATACTGCATTCTGATTTTAATCCAAACTGTTTTTCTCCCATCTTACTTTCTGCTACTCTTTGTATTTATATATCAATCACCCTCTCCAGCGTTTTGTGACAGGATTTTGATACCCCTTTACTGCCCACAATTGTGAATGTCCCTTTTGTTCTTGTACACCGGCACTGGTATGATCATTCAACAGTCATCTGGGATACACATTTCTCTCCACACTGCTATGGATACCTGCAGGAGTCATTTCACCATAAGGCATCCAACACTGTGAGCACTTCTGCTGTGCTTTCATATGAGCCTTCTGCTTTCCCTGATTTCATTTACTGCTGTGTATTTCACACATTCTAAGTTTGGTTACCGTTTCTCTTTCAACACAGGCTCTGTGTGTGGCAGTAAAGCTTCTGCAGGAGGGTTCCTTCATCCAGAAGCTTTTATAACTACTTCTTCCATCTGGCCTTAGAGTTCTGTTGCCTTTTGATTAGATTGATACTGGCGGCCATAATGACCAGTATCTGACAACTATCTTCTTTATCTTTCTGACCTTGTCTTCTGTCATGATAGAGCTTAGTATTTCTTCTTAGCTTACACCATCTTTTCTATCTCCTAGTTATTCCTGCACTCCCCCTTTCCTTTGGTAACTGCCTGCACTTTTGAATTCCTCCACCATCTTTACTTATGTATATCATTTCTATTCCTTGCTCAACTATTTATTTGTTCTATCATCTTCACACATGATGTTTGGAGCTGCTTCTGTTATTCTTTGACTCCCCCTATTTCCTCTTCTTTGTGGGATGCTAAAGCCTTGACTATTTCCTTGAAATCCTTAAATTTCATTCCAATCACCTTACAGGTCTTCAGCCTGATATGCATTGACATGAGCCTTTTCTGATCACTGTTTGCTGCTGATTGCAGTCACCATTGCTTACAGCTTCAGATTGACTGATTCATTAGGGGTACCTTTGCAATATCACATTGCATCCTAGTGCTCTTCTCTTACTAGGAGGAAGTCCAGCTGTATTGCATGTTGAACACTCTTGCATGTTGTCAGTGACTCTCTGTTGGCAAACCATGAGTTAGCCACCATTCAGTCATTTGACCCACAGAAATCTATAATGGACTCTCCTTAATTATATAACCATATATGTGTGTGTGTGTGTGTGTGTGTGTGTGTGTGTGTGTGTGTGTGTGTGTGTGTGTGTGTGTGTGTGTGTGTGTGTGTGTGTGTGTGCGTGCGCGCACGCACACACACACACACACACACACACACACACACACACACACACACACACACACATACAGTAATTTGACAGAAATCTATAACTGCCTCTACTTAATTATACGACAATACATGGGTTTGTGTGTGTGTGTGTGGGGGGGGGGGGTCTATGTCATTTGACTGAATTCCAAAAGGCAGAAATCATTTGAATAAAACCACATTTGACAGAGTGTAGAAATCTATAGGCGGTGTGTGACGCTGTCATTTCTTGTCATACGAGTTCATTACATAAGGAAACTGCTTTCTTCTCTTCTGCATTCTCTCAGCTCTGACTGAACTTAGCTTGGTTTTAACTGGTGACAGCGATAGTAAGGTATTCTATAGTTATGCCAGAAGACAGAAAATGAAAAATTATGGATGTTAGATATTACCATTAAACAATGAAGTAGTCAGCTAGCTAAAAGATGTATTGAATGTAACTGCAAAAAATGTTTGTGCAGACTTCACAGCAGACAGCTCTGTTAACATAACAAGGTGACAATGGCAGACACGATATGTATATATTTTGATATTATAACTGCTGTGCTGCCACAAATAATATAGGGAAAAATAACAGTTTCCATGGGACCATACAACATAATCCTGGTGGTGTTCTAAATATATATAATCCAGTAAAATATGACTAACATGTCACTGGCATGACAGCAGCAGGCCGTACAGGTACCATTTCAAAGAGTGAGAGGCAGTCTGACTGCACTCAGCTTTAGGCCCCTCAGTCTGACCAGTATTCTATGCAAAAATCTATTGACAGTCGCAGCAGACTTTATCCAAAATGAAAGTGTTGACCTGCTTCTGTCACATGTGGCAAAACATATATTTAATAGGGGTTGTTTTTTGTCTTTTGAATCTTATGAAAGTCACTGAAAAGTTAACTCCAGCACTCTATGAAGGGTTGACAGTATATACTGAAAATAGCGGCCTTGCTAAGGCTTTTTCCATTATTCCACATAAGAGAATACTTGACAAATTAAAAGCATGAAATGTCAAACCACATGTAATATAAAGGGTAAAACAATTATTAATAACATGATATGACAAATCTGGGTGGGGGCAGCTGTCTCAGTAGATGCTGCTAATGGTATCTCTCAGTACTCTGTGATGGGATCTCTTTTTTTGGACTATAAAGTCTGAAATAGACTGTAGCTAACTAAATTTTAGCTAAATTTACAGACGACTGTAAACTGCTAAACTAATTACTTCAACAAAAGGTGATTGTGCAAATCTAGTGACCTGAGATAGGCCAGTGATAGTTCAGACAAGCCTGAAAGGGTCTCCCTATGAGTCATCAAGATCCAGCCACAAAAAAGGCTAAATGATTGGTTAGAAATTAGCAGTTTGATACATTTCCTAGCTATCATGACAAATAACATTCTAGTAATCTTTCAGTCTTCTGACATGTGGCTAGGCCCTGCAGCTTCCTTACTGGGGAGGGCTTCACAATCCATTCTTCCTTAGTTAAATACACTAGCTCCATTATCAAACAACATTGGGGGAAAAAACAATCCAGAGAGGAAAACAGTGAAGATGCCATACTTATTCGTATACACCTATATATAGTAAATATATATATATATATATATATATATATATATATATATATATATATATATATATATATATATATATATATATATTATATAGTAAATATAGGGCTTGGAATTGAGAAATAATAAAATTAAGGAACTGGAAAGAGAGAGATAACATCCAGCCAGATGCAGTTTAAGAACTCCCACAGAAATCTTCAGAAAGACTGATGGTTCATTTGTAACAGTAAAAGCAATGGCAACATTTCCACAACGAGTTTAGTCAAAATATGCAGTTGTAGAATCCACATCTAACTTGAATGAAAAATAAAAAAGCCTTTGCCACTGCAGCAAACTGCTAAAGTGCCACAGCTGCAGGTAGGAAACCCTGCTGTGGCCAAACATGGTTCCTCACATCAGTCATCATTCGTCTTTTTCTTTGGGACAGATAATGTGCTGTCTCCACAGATTTCTGATTCAGATACTGTGGAGAGTATGGCTTCAGACTGTGCCTTTTAAGGACTTCCTTTCTCTGAAGCTATTTGCAGAATGAGCCAGTTGTTTCAGTGGGCAGTAATGTTTCTCATTCTCTAAGAAGATATGATTTGTTACGAGTGGCATTTTCAAACCCTACTCCTTTTCCTCCTTTTCTGTCTGCTTTGAATGACATTTTTGCCACAGTCTGCAGTTTCATTGACAGTCAGGCTGCTGCCCCTAAAATAAGCAGATAGATTATACAAACTGCTGTAATTTATACATTCATCCCAGATCTGACCCAGTAGCTATTGCTTTAGTGAATCTGACAGCTGCTAAACATTTTGCAGTGCAGATCCCTCTCATTCTGACAAGGATAAGGCTTTTGATACGTCTGGGAAAAAAGTGCATTCTTCTGCAACATCAAGAATCAGGAATCAGAGCACCCCTGGGCAGGCATTATTTACATATAATACACACTCTGGAGGGCATTATTGCTTGCTTAGGCCCTTTTTATTCTGAGAACATGTGGTAGGTATTAATGGAAGCAAGAAAACTTGCTACTAGAAAATCATATATTAGCAAATGGAAAAGGTTTTCTAGTTGGTACCAAGAAAAGAACCAGGACCCATTCGAGGCTAGCATTCTCTGGTTCTTCATTATTCATGTGAGTTATTATCCTGTGGCCTGTCCTGCTCCTCAGTCAAGGATCACTTGTCAGCCATCTGTCAGCTGTTTTAACATAACTGTCCATAGTTCCCCCTCTTTCAATGCAGTTGCATGTCAAAATGTTTTTTGAAGGAGGTGTTGCATATAAAGATTCCTAGAAAACTTAACTTTGTGTTAGAAAAACTAATTCTTGCTCCATTTTAACCAGCTCATTAGGCTGACCTGAGGTTCTTGACATGGAAATCAGTCATACATATTGCTTTCACCTCTACAAGAGAGATATCTAAAGTGCAAACTTTTATTTTGGGCCAACTGTGTTTGATCTTTTATAAAGATTGGGTTTCATTAAGAATTAATCCTTCATTTATGCCTAAAGTGGTATCAGAGTTTACCTTAGACCAAGCTATTCATCTCTCTCTGTCTTCCTTCCAGAACCTAAACATTTAAAAGACAAAAAACACACATGGACAAGAAAACCAACTGGTAACAGAAGCAGCCCATGGTGACACCACATCCAAAATGTATTAATTTTAATAAATTGTAGATGCTGTGTCACCATGGTTTGCTTCTTCAGTTACCAGTTGCTAAACATTTAGAAGAAAAAATGCCTCATAGATTGAATGTCCACAGACAACTTGGGTAATATCGTGACAACAAATCTTTCAGAGGTTCTGATCAGTTATTTGTGTCTTGTAACGGAAGGAAGGAAGGACAGACAGTTTCATAACAGACTATTTTCATATGGTTGCCTCATGCTATTAGTTTTTGTTGCTCCTACCACAACAAAACTGTTCCAGGGTAGGGTCAGATCTCATTCGACCAGGGCCTCGGCTTCATCTTTGGTTTTTAGAGAGCATTTAACTCTAGAAGTATTCTATAAGCAACAACTTGATCCTATGTGGATACTTTTACAAAGCTCTATAAACTAGATTCCTTCTTCAGCTTTAGTTTTGAAATGGCCATTCTACAAGGGCGCCTAAACCTTCCTCCTTTCTTCACTCATAACAGATGTTCAAATGACCACTGCTGCAATAGCTTTTCCCTCACCCAACCCCCCTTTTGCATGTTTATTTTGATAGGATATGGACATACATTGTTATTTTCCAAGCATCATCCTTCTCATGGCTTTAGCCTCCCTCTCTCTGTTGGCATGAAAGCTCTGAAAGGCTCAGCATCCAGACCTGTCTTTTAGTTAGTGAAGTTAGAGTTGAAAAATACTTTGGGCACATGGAAGGCACCCTGAAGTTTTGGAAGCTCAGGCTACAGCAGCACTGATCGTTCAAACATCGACTGTTATGGTAAGTTTACTTACACAGCTGTACTTTCTGCTGTTTTAGGTCACATTTGTGTGATACACTGCATATTTGTACAATGTTAAACTACAGACCCATGCCTGACTAATTAAATGCATGGCTGTAAACATAACCTTTACTTTCCAAAAATGTTATAGCTAAATATGATAACCAACCCATTAATCTGACCTTTATTATTAGTGTTACATTGTTTCAAGTGACTTACATACATAATATTATAACCCATATTCCATGAGTGAAAGGTTAACATTGCACCGATAAAACACGTTATATTTTTAGTAAATCTACATCTTCATTTGCAAATATGTGATTTTTTGTTTTATGCCTTGTGTAGCCACAAGCCACATACATTTACCATATATTTAGCTTAATCTGCATATATTCTTATTATTTCTGCTTTTTTCTGATATATGTAAGTTTTAGTTTTGGTAAGTAACTTATTTTTAACAAATCACACAAGTGACTCGCACTTTAAACAGTTGCTAATTATTAGAGATACATAAGGCCTGTGGGGAAGGCAGTTCTGCTGATGTCTGACAAGGACTTCTAATTAACAAAGCCTGTACAAGAAACAGGCCAAACAATTGTTAATGAGGCAGAATGGCTGTAAAGGTGATTTGTATCAAGTTAAAAATGAATAGAGGTACAAAAATTAACATACTGAATAAGATAATCTAAATGCTAGTATTACTGCATGATTTATTCCTTTTGTGTGTCCTTTCTAACTTTACTCACTTTTGTCCACCAGTTTCTGATTGTACACATGCAGTAATCTAAAGAAAGAAAACATTGCTAAACTATTAGTTTATTGGATGTTCTTAGGTATGTATATACTGATTGAATAATTATTCACTATTCATTATTCCATGCAGTTATGCATAAAAGGTAGACCTGGATGGCAAGTAGTGCTTTGAGAAAGGATACCTGTGAAATGCATGTTTATCTGATATAAATCCAATCACTCAATTTATCAATTGTTGTTTGACTTTTGGCCTTTTCCCGGCAAGGGGTCGCCACAGCGGAATACCGGTCCGCTAATGATTGGCAGTAGATTTTTACGAAACGCTGAGGTGCCAGCTCGACGCCCAACCTTCAGTGAAGGCACACCCATTTAAACAAGCATGCCTTTCGAATGCTACCCAACCGCGGGGCATACAGACTCTACACAGAAGGCACTCCCAAGCCAAGCCGACATTCGAATGTGAGAACCTCTTGCTGTGAAGTAACAACAAACCAAATTCAGTTAGAAAACAACAGTAATACTGTGGTGGTTTAACAAGTACATTGTTATGCATTATTATCCTAGTTGTCATTATTGATTTAAAATATAACATAGAGGGTTACGATCAGGTCTCTGATTGTAACCATATTAAGCGTTTGAGACATGGATGCCAACAAATTCGCTTCGAGGGCATCCATCTTGAGAACACATAATAACGGATTAGAATCAGTGAAGCCCAATCGTAACTCTTGTAGTGCATCTACTCCATGTACTAGTTACAAAAGAAAGGTACAAAGTATTTTACTGGCTTTAGTATGAATATAATTGCAGGGAAAAGACAGGAGCAGTTTTTATATGCAGCTCTAATGAAGTTACCGCAGACAGAATATGAGACATGATAGCCAAGGCAGTTCAGAGTGAAGGACTGTCCCTTGAGTGATACTTGACCCTAACTGTGCTTGGATGGGGGGTAGCAATTGTGACACACCTCCGAAAATACTGTTGCAGCCGGGTCTTGTGCTACAGAAGCAGATTACAGATTTATCTTTTGTTCCAATTTTGGAGCAGAATCAAAATGCTCCATACACTACAAAAGCTGTTATCACAAAACATAACAAGAAATCATCTTTTAGAAGCAATGAAGATAGAAATGTAAGCTCATAATTAAGACTAATACTTACTGCCTTACTGGACATTAAAGGCTAGTTGCCATTTGCAGGTGCTCCTGAATTCTTAGTCATAGACTCTCTGCATCATACAGTTCATAGAGGTAGCCTGCTAATCAGTTTTTGAAAAGTAGTTATAAACAGACACATGTGTTAATATTATTCTAATAAAAAACAAATGGGTATAGTTTGCATGAATTACACAATATAGACCTTGACTTTCTATGTCACTGTTGTACTTTTGTTTGAAGAGATGTGCTGGCATTCATCTCTGGGAATAGTGTACTAAAACACAGAAGGCAATGCATTATATATGTCTGATCGAATTCAGATTTGCTAGATGAAACTGTCTTTACATTATACAATCTTGCTTAAAGTTAAAGTTGCCAACATTATTTACAAACAGGTTTCTCCATCATGTGTTGTGCAGTGGAAATGTGTGACTGTGTTGTTCACAGCTCTGTTGTAAAATGGCTCCTCCTGTTTACTTTTTTCTTAAAGTAAACACTTGGACTTTCCTATATATATTTTTTTTACTTTTTTAATTAATTTATTTTTTTAATTTTTTTGTGGTTAGAAACATGATTTAGACCTCCATGGATATACCATATAAAATCATATTTAGAAGCACAGGCTGGTGTTTTCCAGAGCTGTTGCAAGGATCGAAGGATGAGCTGGCAAGCGTATAGTTTATTCTAGAAATCTTGACCTCTTCTGACTACAATGAAAAAAATGATATCACACAATCTTGTTTATAGTAAAATATTTAGAATTCAGAATTGTTTTATAGGCTCTAACCATATTTCCATAGTCTTTCTTTTCTGGGGAATGTGGTGTTATGTTGCTTTAAGAGATTTCCTCACAGTATTAATGTTATGAGGCAGAAGTACAAAGTGTCAGACAAAGTTTTATTTGACAGTGTTTTATAATGTTCCTTAACTTCATAGTTAATGAAGGAATCATTCTTTGTCAAGAAAGGGACTCAGACGATCAGATCTAGGGTTTAAATACCACATAAGATCTGAGAATTTTATAGAACAGCTACGTAAGGTGAGATGAAAATCAAGATGACGGAGAACATTTTGAAATTATCTAAAGGGTTTGTACCAAACATACAAGATGAGTTTCTATTTATTTATTTTTTTAGTTAGACAGGCAGGATTCAATCAAAGGAAAAAGATACATTGGAAAAGGAAATTTAAGCTCATATGATGGACATGCTAAAAGCAGTGACTTTAGAGACCAAAGGCCTCTAGGACTGGATTTGCAATCAACTGGAAAATATCTTGCAAATTCAGTCCGAATTGCTTCAAGTACATAGCAGTCTGAAAGACAATGCTAGGACTAATGATCAGCTGCTGCAAAGGCAGATCATTTTTCTGCAGTATAACATTTCTTCTCTTCAACCTAAAATAGAAGATCTGGAAATTGCCTAACAAGGAGAGATGTGAAATTGACAGGCATACCAGAAACCATAGAGGACAAAGGTTCGCTTGCCTATTTTTATAATAAATTATAGTAAATTTCTGCCAGCAGAGAATGACTTTGTGTATTTTGGTTTACCCAGGGAACTCTAAAGGTGTTACTGCTGAATGTCAGGAGTCTAAGCAAGAAGATTAATTCCCTCCATGCTCTCTTCACCTTGGAGAATGCAAACATCTGTGCCATTACTGACATGGCATAAAGCCACAGAGAGGACCCTGGCAGTGGAAGGATTTATTGTCTCCACACATCTAGACCAGCAGCTGCACAGGCAGGGACTAAAGGTGGTGGTGTCTCAATCTACATCAATAATAAGCATACCTCTAGAATGCTTAAACAGGATGATATATTGGAGTTCCTCCACGTCCAGATTACATAGACAAAGTCCCATGCCATGTCATGGCATGGTATAGGTCACTCTCTCTGTCCCAAGAAACTCATAACTGATACTTATACCTACTGGAGACACTTAACAATCAGCCTAGCACCTTACTTATGGGGGACTTCGTTATCCCGCTATAAAATGGAATCCTACATGACCCCAACATTTGCAGGTGAAGAGATTCCTAGACTTTGTAAACATAAACACCAGATAGTGCCTGTGCCTACCAGAGTTACAACTATATTGGACCACGTACTCACAAACATGGGAGAATGCTGCACCGTCCCCCCCTCAGTGTCATGTCATGTCTAGTAAGGTCATAAATTTATTCAGTCTAGTTCAAAACAAAAATTAATTCTACAATCCCAGTAAGCCTTTTTGCAGTTAGGAACTACTCCATGACAAACTACCTTTTATTAAACTACCTTTTATTAAATGATAACTTGTCAAAATGTCAAGCCCCACCAAACCCAGATAACACATCAACTTATGCAGAATTATTCACAGAGCCTCTGTACATCCATGTGAATGAGTAAATTGAGATGGCTGCTCCCACCAGATGTAACCCCAAAACTAACTTAAAAAACAAACCACCCAGGTGGAATTTAAAATTTAACACACTGGACAACAAAGAAAAACAAAGGAATGGCTAAAATTTTGAAAGTGCAAAGTTAAACAAAATAAAAAATTCTCTCATCAGATTGAACAGACAACAGGACTGATTAAGTCCAACAAGGCAAATTCTGAGGTAAAAATAGCACCCCTGGCAAAGGACAACCATAAGTCATTCTTTAGCTATGTCCAAAACCTCAAAGGCAGCACACAACAGTGTGCTGAGATGCTGGTAAATACATCCATGTTCATGAAACTGGGAGGTATAACAAAATCTTTAATATGACTAACTCAGCTCAGACTTTACCCCCTCTCTCCCTCAGTTGCTCCCTGAGAAATACTATCTAACAAAACTTCTGCAACTATCAGTAGGGAGCAGGTCTGAGATGCACTAAGGCCAAGAATACAGTGCCTCTGGAGTCACTATCCAGCCATAGCCACTGAACAGGCTTTGTGCTACACAAATGGAGAACTGCAGTGGTCATCCCTCTGTACAAGGGCAGCCCATCAGTGGATCCCAGGAACTACAGACCCATTAGTCTGACATGTCACATAAGCAAAATCATGAAAAGAATTATCATGGAAATGATTACAAATGGCATAGAAAACCTGCAGACATAGTACCAGCCCAATCTGATTTCATGAAAGGCAGGTCATGCATACTGAACCTGATAGACGTCTGTGAAAAAGTTCCATAAGGCAATGGATGAGGGAAAAACTGTGCATACTGCCTACTTTGCCTAAGCTAAGGAATTTAATACAATACCCCATTCAGACATTGTAAAAAAACTCCTCGTGTTAGGCATAAATCCTTACATATCCCACTGGAGAGGATCATAGAATCATAGGAGGTTACTAGGCTAACAGCCCTAGTGCCCTTACAAGCCTAGCTAAGTTCAACCCTAGTTCCATAGAGTGTCTGCTATGAGCTGACACTAAAATCAGTACCTATTACACCTGTCCAGGAGGGACAAAGGTGTAATCCCTGGGGTGAATTTCCATTTTCTCATCCAATCATACAAATTATGTTTAAATAGTGTTAACAAGGGGCTTTGTTTAACATGAATTGGAAGTTTGTTCCAAAGGATAGGTAACCTCTTTGAGATAAATCTGTCCCTCAAGCAAGTTCTTTTGATGTCACATAATAGGTTAAGGTCCTTTGAATGAGTGACACATATATCATATGACTTGCAAATGTGCAGCATTTCCATTAAAGGTGGTCAGAGATTGCTCTATATGCAAGGCACAGGTCACCTCTGAGCAGTTTGTACAACACAGAGTAAAACAACAGTAATTTCAATTTGTCCACATATGACCGATGCTGAAGACCCTGAATTTTCTTAGTAAGGATCCTTTGTGGTCTCTCAAATTGCTGCAGGTGCCTGGAAAAGGTAACACTGTAGTCTATTATTGGCCTGATGAAGGAAGAGTACCGGGGGGTTTTGACCTACTTATTTCTGGAGGCAATGCCCTTACTTATGAGATCAGCAGTATAAAATGTCCTTCTTAACACTGTGGAGATATGGTGATCAAAGGTAAGGTTACTGTCAACCTATGTGCCCAAATCTCTCACCACTGAATGCTTGCTTACGGTAGTACTATTGATGTGGTAGTGAGCAGAAACAGGGCCCATGCCCAAGGGGATGATAATGCATTTTTTTAACATTAAGTTTAAGACAATGACTTTGGCACCAGCAATTAGTCTGTGTAAGTCCATCTTGTAAGAAGTTGACATCTTTAGGGGCCTCAATGATTGCTACTAGAATGCCGTCATCACCAAACTTTATCTTTTGCCTGTACTTCAGAGAAGAATATTCCAAACAGTAGGGGTCCAAGAACCGATCCCTGTGGAACATCACTGGGTACGGGTCAGCTGGAAGAGGTGGAGTCCCTTATTTTGACTGTATGAGTTCTATCAATGAGTCAGTTTGCAATCCACCTGACAATATATAGGCTGATACCTGGCTGGGTGAGTTTATCAGTGAAGCATGAGAGGGAGACTGTGCCAAAGGCCTTGGCTAAGACTGTTTAGGCAGTATGCACAGATTTACCCTTGTCTAGAGCTTTGGTAACTATCTCGAAGAAGTCCCACAAGTATAACAGGCATGCTATCCACTTGACAAAGCCAAACTGGGTGGGGTCAAGCATTTGGAGATTTCCTATATCTTTGTTGATAAGATCCATGATGGTTCGCTCCATGGCCTTACAGATAAGGCTGGTCAGGCTAATCGGACTATAGTTCCCAGGGTCAGTGGATGCACACTCTTTGTGCAAGTGGGGTGATGGTGGTCATTTTCCATTCTACTGCCATGAAGCCAGTGCTTTGGCTGAGATTGAAAAGACTAGCCAGTGGTGTTGATAATTCCAGTTTAAACCCATGTAGAACACACAGCCTGGTATGTTATCTGGTCCCATAGAGGCTGTATGTTTGGCCCTGCAGAGGGCGTTTAAGACTTGTTCCTTAGTGACACAAGGAGGGGGACAGATGGTAGGGATGCTTTGGGGTATGTGTGGTGGTGACAGGGGAGTGAGGTTTTCACTTAACCTGTCAGCCAGCAGGTTTGCTATATCCATGGGTTCTGTGTATGTAGTGCCATTAACTACAAGTTCCTTGCAAACCTGGGCCTTTTCTTTGAGGTTACAGATGTAACTAAAGAACTCCTTATGGTTGTCTTTAGTTAGTGAAGCTAATTTGGATTCTTAGTTAGCTTTGGAGGACTTCACAAGTAGTCTTATTTGCTTGTTTAAGTTGAGGAGGGAGTGTTTCCAGTTTTGGAACCATTCCTTCCTACTCTTAGACAGCAATTTCTTTCTCTTATTGTATAGCTTGTTGACGGTAGATGTCCACCAAACAGGTTTGTTCTTTCCTGAAGATCTTGCTTTGATCCTGTCAGATACAACAGAGTCAATACAATTGTAGAGATGTTCGTATAAAGCATTGATGTATATTCTGGCATAGGTGTCTGTTCCAACAGTAGGGGGAGGGGCTATGAAGCTATTTATGCCATCTCGTAAGAGGTTTCAATTGACCTTGGAGTAGTTTTTTAGCCTAGTTGTTGCTGGGGAGTGGGGGGGGGGGGCTGGTGTCATAGTTACTTCTAGTGAGACTGATTTGTGGTGAGATTTCACCAAGGAGGACCACACCCTGGGGGTGGTACAAATTTTCCTCATATTGGTGAGCCCCAGATACAGGATGTTTGAGCCCCTTGTGGGGTGTCAACCAGCTGGTCCAGGGAAATAAAGTTTACAAAGTCCAAGAACTTTCGGGCAAGTGAGTTAGAACATGTATAATTTACCCAATCAATGATTGGGTAATTAAAGTAGCCCAAAACCAGGGTGTTCAGTAGTATTTTGATTGACTCAAGTAGATCCAGGTAAACTGAGTGGATGCCCTGATTCATGGAGTGGGTCCTATAGCTGGCAGTGACTTGAAGAGGGGTCTTACCTACAATCAATTGTACCTGAAGTAAATTCAAGGGAATCATGCTGTTTAACCAACCTGGAGGTGTATTTATCTTTAATGAATATCAATACATCGCCTCCTTTCACACCTTCAGTCTGAACATGTGGCAGGAAATGTAACCCAGTATGGCTGGAGTGCTCTCTGCAGCCTTAAACCAGGTCTCTGTGACTGCACAAATGTCAGTATCTTCCAAGGTAAGGACTGCTTCCAGTAAGTGCAGTTTCAGGTTTAGACTCCTAGAGTTTAGCAGCAAAACCTTAAGGTTGTTTTTAGAGAGTTCACATATAAGACCAATGTGGTTAGGATTGGTGAAACTATCTCCACAAAGAGGTCAGTCACCAGTATAGTCCCCTAGTCTCCCAGTGCTGTGCCCACTCCTCTTTGGTATATATTTCTTGGAAGTCAAGGAGGATGTCAGTGGCCTCTGGCTTTGCAATCTGCAGATGATTGCAAGCTGGGAGCAATCATAGGAACCCCTCAAAATACTAACATGTTACAAAAAGGTCTAACACAGACAAATGACAGATTCAAATTAAATCCCAAGAAATGCACAATAGTACCTTTTGGGAAGCCAGACACCCCAGAAAACTACCTCATTAATAAAACAGCCATAAAGGAAGACACAGTAGTCAGGAATTTAGGGACTCATGTAGACAGTAATCTGACTAACAAATGACATGTGTTTAAGCCAGTAAGAAAATTTCTCTATGCCACTCAGCTTATAAGTAAAGGCATAGCATTTAGGTCCAAAAAAAGTCACAGTGGCACTATATTCATCCCTCATCAGACCCATCATTAAATATAAAGCTCCCTTCAGTATGCACTTGACCACGCACAAGCAACAGCTGTAATGGCCACAGAGGTTCCTTACAAAAGAATACAGAGCATAAACACAATGCCCTGTGAGATAACCTGGAAGCACTATCCCTATACCATAAACACAATGTCCTGTGAGATAACCTGGAAGTATTATCCCTATACCTTAAACACAATGCCCTGTGCAGATAACCTGGAAGTACTATCCCTATACTTTGTTTCCTACAGTCTGCTGAGAGGTGATTTATACCTGGCATACAATGCAATCATTGGATCCCACCCTGGTAGTTCTTTTGCATACGTATAAAACACATACCATCAGATCTACTAGATCCAAGGATTCAAACTTTGCTTGCAATTTAAATAGAAGATGCTGGAGGGAGAGGCATACATCACAGAGAATTCCCATTCTCTGGAACAGGCTTCCCATACATGTGAAGCAGAGCCCTTTCTTAACTCTCTTTAAGTGTAACCTGGACTAGTGGATGGACAATTGAAAATTCATCCCTCATTTGACATCCATGTCTCTGAGGGACATAGGCAGCAGCTAAATCATCCCCTAGCTAACATACACTCTTTAAAATAACCTCTAAGGCAAAATAGCTCCTGAGATACATTTGTGTTGCATGGCTAGGCTTATAAAGGCCCCCGTTGTTTTTATTTTAGTATGCCTATGAACCTATGAGCCTATGTGGATCATATGCATAGAGTTTGTATATTATTTTCTGTATTAAATCAAAGTATTGTTTCTGTTTAGGTTTAGCAAAGTTCCCGGTTAATGCACTGGTCATTTCACAAGTTCACTTTTTGTTTTAATGTTACAAGCTGATTTGTAAAATATTTGGCTTTAGTGGAAGATCTGGTAGGAGCAGGAGAGCACCCATGTTTCTGTGTGCAGAAAAATGTACATAGCACCCTCTGATTCTCCTTCTCAGAGCAACAGGTATAGCTCTTGGGAGGAGCAAAGGGTCTGGTTAAGCACAGCCTGCACTGAAAGGAGCAGCAAAGATCCACAGGTATAGCTCTTGGGAGGAGCAAAGGGTCTGGTTAAGCACAGCCTGCACTGAAAGGAGCAGCAAAGAGCAGCAGGTATAGCTCTTGGGAGGAGCAAAGGGTCTGGTTAAGCACAGCCTGGACTGAAAGGAGCAGCAAAGATCAACATGTATAGCTCTTGGGAGGAGCAAAGGGTCTGGTTAAGCACAGCCTGCACTGAAAGGAGCAGCAAAGATCAACAGGTATAGCTTTTGGGAAGAGCAAAGGGTCTGGTTAAGCACAGCCTGCACTGAAAGGAGCAGCAAAGATAAACAGGTATAGCTCTTGGGAGGAGCAAAGGGTCTGGTTAAGCACAGCCTGCACTGAAAGGAGCAGCAAAGAGCAACAGATATAGCTCTTGGGAGGAGCAAAGGGTCTGGTTAAGCACAGCCTGCACTGAAAGGAGCAGCAAATATCAACAGGTATAGCTCTTGGGAGGAGCAAAGGGTCTGGTTAAGCACAGCCTGGACTGAAAGGAGCAGCAAAGATCAACAGGTATAGCTCTTGGGAGGAGCAAAGGGTCTGGTTAAGCACAGCCTGCACTGAAAGGAGCAGCAAAGATCAACAGGTATAGCTCTTGGGTGGAGCAAAGGGTCTGGTTAAGCACAGCCTGCACTGAAAGGAGCAGCAAAGATCAACAGGTATAGCTCTTGGGAGGAGCAAAGGGTCTGGTTAAGCACAGCCTGCACTGAAAGGAGCAGCAAAGAGCAACAAGTATAGCTCTTGGGAGGAGCAAAGGGTCTGGTTAAGCACAGCCTGCACTGAAAGGAGCAGCAAAGATCAACTGGTATAGCTCTTGGGAGGAGCAAAGGGTCTGGTTAAGCACAGCCTGCACTGAAAGGAGCAGCAAAGATCAACAGGTATAGCTCTTGGGAGGAGCAAAGGGTCTGGTTAAGCACAGCCTGCACTGAAAGGAGCAGCAAAGATCAACAGGTATAGCTCTTGGGAGGAGCAAAGAGTCTGGTTAAGCACAGCCTGGACTGAAAGGAGCAGCAAAGATCAACAGGTATAGCTCTTGGGAGGAGCAAAGGGTCTGGTTAAGCACAGCCTGCACTGAAAGGAGCAGCAAAGATCAACAGGTATAGCTCTTGGGAGGAGCAAAGGGTCTGGTTGCCCATAGAGCACCATTGGGCAGCGCCGGTTAAACAAGGTTAAACTATTTCTGGCTCCGTAAAGTCTGCTCTTCAATTTTTTCCCTTAGAACTTCTCTACTTGCAATCTAAACAGTCTATTCTCTATCTCCAAAGCTCAGCACTGGCTCCTAAAGCATTTTTATATAGGTAAAGTACTTATATACTAAACAAAGTACTACATTAGCCTAGAATCCCCTTGAGTACCCATTTCCCTATAGGTCCCATCTGACTCAGTTACACAGCAAACTTTTTCACTTTTTCTAGCATGTCGAAGGGTCAGTTGCTAGAGTCCTCTCCTGTTCAGCTGGTGAATCTGGGCATCTTGAGGCAATGTTACAATTGCCTCATGTACCTGAACAACCCACTCCTTCTCCCACAAAACACAAATACATGTGAGAGATGCAACTATATAGCCAAACTGGAGGCTGAGCTCTCTCAACTCAGGACTGGCAAGACCAGACAGGAGGAGAAGGAAACCACGCACACCACAAACCCAGTTTCACATAGAACTATCACAACTGCAAAACAAACACATAAGCACACAAAGACATACTCGGGAGGCACTGATCAAAAATCTACCAAAACTACAGAGGCCTCCAAAGCAGACACCCAAGCAACTGCCACCTCAAGACATAAGACATGCAACACATAGTTCTCAAAGTCAGTGTGCTAAACAGTCACAGCCCTTAAGGCCAAACACAATGCCAGACACACTTGTTATAGGTGACTCCATAGTCAGACACACTGATGTCCCACTCACCAGACTGAACAAGGAAAGATCACAGTAAGCTGCCTGTCGGTGCTAGAATCCGCCACATAACACAAGCACTCAGGTCACTCCACAGCAAGTACAAGTATGACTCAGTCATTGTCCATGCCGGTGTGAGCGACCTGAGGCGTACCTCCCTGGACTACATGAAAGAGACATAGAAGAGCTCTCAGATTATGTAGCCCAGGCTGGTATGACCCTGACCCTGAGCAGTATCCTACCCTCACCAAGAATGATGCCACAATACAGAGACAAAATGATCAGCTTTAATAATTGGCTTAATTACTGGTGTCATTCTAAGGGGATCAATGTCTGTCTGCCTGGGATGACATGCTTGACAAGCCAAGCTGCTTCAAGGGACGGCTTGCACCTGTCACCCTGGGCTTCGGATATTGGCAAAGGCTCTTGCTACCCCATAGTGCCTTTTTAGGCAAGGCTCAAATGATAAACCTACCACCCTAGAAAACAAAAATGGAAAAAAACTAAGGGTAATACTGCTCAATGCCAGAAGTCTAAACCTCAAGATGCATGCCCTCGAAGCCCTCCTCAGTATGGAGAACATCGATGTCTGTGCTGTGACTGAAACCTGGTTCAAGGCTCCTGAGAGCACCCCAGCACTATCAGGTTATACCTCATATCATGCGTTCCGGCCCCAAAATCCGGACCGAACCACAAAAGGAGGGGGAGTATCCATATTCATAAAGGATACCCACACCTCCAGGTTAGTGGCAACGCATCGGAGACCATCCAGGTGCAATTAACCATAGGTAAAACTGCCCTACAGTTTGTAGTATGCTACAGACCACCCTCTCAAACTCAGGAAACCCACACAGCCTTCCTGAAGACACTGGAGAGTATGAATGTCTCTCCAAACACCATCATATTGGGTGACTTCAACTACCCAAACATAGACTGGGAACATTACTCAAGCCCCAACACCCTAGCCCAAAGGTTACTGGAGTTCATAAACTCAAACGCTATGGAACAACTAGTCACCATTCCCACAAGAGGAGAAAATATACTAGACCTGATCATCACAAACATGGGGACAAAATGCTCCACACCGGAAATATATCCCTCATTGGTGAGATCAGACCATAAATTAATCTCACTGGAGATCCACATCCGCCCCAACCCCAGCAAAAGACCACAGTGAAGAACTTCTCGAAAGCAAACTTCACACTTCTTAAGACTGGAGTGGTATCCTTCAAGGCCCCCAAGCCAGTGGAAACCACAACCCACGCTGCTGAAACCCTTACAAATGCCTTCTATGAGCACCTCCAGGAATGTATGGATCAAGCAATCCCTAATAAAATCAAGACCCTTTCCACCAAAGGCAGGCGCCCAGTCTGGTGGACCCCAGCCATAAACAAACTCTACAACAAGAGGAGAAAGCTACTACATGACAGAGCAAAATCCTAAAAGGGAAGGCATCTCTGATCAATACTAGCAAAACTACGATCACTCATAAAATCATCCAAGGCCAGCTTTGAGAGAAAAATCGCTAAAGACACAAAAAGACAAACATAAGGCCTTCTTTACCTATGATAGAAACCTGGGTGGAAATACCCAGATATGCTCAGAATTAGTCCAAAATGATACAAAATCACTGAACCCACAGACATTGCCAACATACTGGCAGACGGGTTCAGTGCAAATTTCTCCCTCCTCCCCAAAGGAGAAATATCTATCCCACCAGAGTCTAGCCTCCCAAACATCTCAGATGCCCAGGTGAGAGCTGCTCTCTCTAAAGCAAAAACACAGCATCAATGGGACCGGATGGTGTCCCTGGCTGTGTGCTACATGAACTCAATGAGGAACTAAACCCACACATAAGGCTGCTGTTTAATCTTAGCCTTACTACAGGATACGTACCCAAAGAATGGCATATGGCAACTGTGGTCCCACTCCACAAAGGCGATGCTTCTACGGACCCTGGAAATTACCACCCCATAAGCTTGATGAGCCTTGTCTGCAAGGCTATGGAGAGGATCATAATGGAACTCATAAATAAAGACATTGGGGACCTACAGACACTGGATCCTACCAAATTTGGCTTTGTCAAGGGCAGATCCTGCCTCTTGAACTTGGTCGACTTTTTCGAAACAGTCACTAAGGCCATTGATGAGGGTAAGGCAGTTCACACAGCCTACCTTGACCTAGAAAAAGCGTTCAACACAATACCCCACTCGGGCATCATAGAAAAGCTCACCAGCTTAGATGTAAACCCATATGTCACAAGATGGGTTGCAAACTGGCTCAAGGACAGAACCCACAGGGTTAGAGTTGCTGGTGCCATGTCAGACTCTAAGCTGGTCAAGAGCGGTGTCCCACAGGGCTCAGTCCTGGGCCCCCTTTTGTTCGGCATTTATTTTTCTGAAGTGCAGGCAAACATAGGGGGATTGTGGCTGACAAAATTTGCAGATGACTGCAAACTGGGCACCATAATTGACACTCCATCAGACACAGACATCCTCCAGAGATGTCTCATAGAAATGGATAACTGGTGCCAGAGCCATGGCCTTAAGCTAAATGCCACAAAATGTATAGTCATACCCTTTGGGAAAAACAAGGTAACCCCTAATTACCACATAGGTGGTAATCCATTAAACACGGAAGAAGTTATCAGGGACCTGGGGACCCAAGTTGACAGTAACTTCTCTTTTGACACTCACATTGCCAAAGTGGTTAGGAAGACCTTCTACATTGCCCACCTGATCATGAAGGGATTCACATCCAGATTAGGAGAGGTCATTGTACCCCTGTACTCTTCACTTATCAGACCAATGATTGAGTACAACGCCCCATTCGGAATGTACCTTACCCGACACCTGCAGCAGATGGAAAGACCCCAAAAGTTCCTCACCAAAAGGATAAAGGGGCTCAAACATATGTCATACGCTGCCCGACTGAAGAAACTCCAGCTCTATTTAGTCGCATACCATCTGCTCAGAGGTGATCTGTGCCTGACATACAAGGCCATGTCCAACCTGGAATTAATGGACATGCTCCACCTCAAAAAATCCAAATCCACCAGAGCCACGAGAGCAAGAGACTTAAACCTCAACACGGATATAAATAGGACGTACTGGAGGGACAGATTCATCACCCAGAGACTCCCTACACTATGGAACAGAATCCCAGTCCATGTGAGGCAGAGCCCCTCACTGACTCTGTTCAAGAGAAATCTTGACAAGTGGATGGGAGATCGTAGGTTTACCTCGGGAATCATTTCTGTGTCACTGCTGGACAGAGGCACAGCAAACTAATGGGTATAGTATTCTCATCCTAAGGGGTGGTGAAAGCCACACACACTCTGACTAGGCTTATAAATGCCCTAGGGCAGATAGCCTACTATGAACCTATGAACCTATGAACCTATGGTTAAGCACAGCTTGGACTGAAAGGAGCAGCAAAGATCAACAGGTATAGCTCTTGGGAGGAGCAAAGGGTCTGGTTAAGCACAGCCTGCACTGAAAGGAGCAGCAAAGATCAACAGGTATAGCTCTTGGGAGGAGCAAAGGGTCTGGTTAAGCTCAGCCTGCACTGAAAGGAGCAGCAAAGATCAACAGGTATAGCTCTTGGGAGGAGCAAAGGGTCTGGTTAAGCACAGCCTGCACTGAAAGGAGCAGCAAAGATCAACAGGTATAGCTCTTGGGAGGAGCAAAGGGTCTGGTTAAGCACAGCCTGCACTGAAAGGAGCAGCAAAGATCAACAGGTATAGCTCTTGGGAGGAGCAAAGGGTCTGGTTAAGCACAGCCTGCACTGAAAGGAGCAGCAAAGATCAACAGGTATAGCTCTTGGGAGGAGCAAAGGGTCTGGTTAAGCACAGCCTGCACTGAAAGGAGCAGCAAAGATCAACAGGTATAGCTCTTGGGAGGAGCAAAGGGTCTGGTTAAGCACAGCCTGGACTGAAAGGAGCAGCAAAGATCAACAGGTATAGCTCTTGGGAGGAGCAAAGGGTCTGGTTAAGCATAGCCTGCACTGAAAGGAGCAGCAAAGATCCACAGGTATAGCTCTTGGGAGGAGCAAAGCGTCTGGTTAAGCACAGCCTGCACTGAAAGGAGCAGCAAAGATCAACAGGTATAGCTCTTGGGAGGAGCAAAGGGTCTGGTTAAGCACAGCCTGGACTGAAATGAGCAGCAAAGATCAACAGGTATAGCTCTTGGGAGGAGCAAAGGGTCTGGTTAAGCACA
The DNA here is from genome assembly GCF_019279795.1 of Protopterus annectens. NCBI lineage: Eukaryota > Metazoa > Chordata > Ceratodontiformes > Protopteridae > Protopterus > Protopterus annectens. The sequence continues at coordinate 813,995,422 of NC_056749.1, read as the reverse complement.
GCCTGGAGTGAAAGGAGCAGCAAAGATCAGCAGGTGTAGCTCTTGGGAGGAGCAAAGGGTCTGGTTAAGCACAGCCTGCACTGAAAGGAGCAGCAAAGATCAACAGGTATAGCTCTTGGGAGGAGCAAAGGGTCTGGTTAAGCACAGCCTGCACTGAAAGGAGCAGCAAAGATCCATCTGAAGGGAGAAGGCAAGAGGGGTGGAGTTTAATCTTAACGTGGTTACTTGGAATTCAGGGGGAGTTTGTCATCCAACAGGGATAGAGAGAATTAAGATTAAGGTAAGCAGACTTAAGGCAGGTATTGTGTTATTGAGGGAAATTTAGCTCAGATGGAATGAAGCTTTGAAAATGGGAGGAAAAGAGTGGGAGATAGTTGGTTGTAGCACTGCAAAGGGGGAAGAAAGAGAAAGAGAGGGGCACACAGTATGACACACAGGAAAATACATGCACTTATTAGAGGAAGCAAAGAGGATCGGGAAGGCAGGTGGGTTATTTTAGGGTTGGACATCTGGGGAAAGAATGGAAAGTTGGTTGTTTGTATGCGTTGAACATAGATTTTCCTGAATATCTTCTCATTTTTACCAGTGTTGGCAGGAACTGTTACCTTTTGTGAAAGAGAAATTATAGAAGGGGATTTTTATATGGCTGTGGATTTCAAGCTTAGCAAGAGGTTTGGGTGTAGGGAAAGGCACGTCCAGGCTTTAAGGATTGTTTCTAAATGGATGAGGGTTGGATGGATGCATGGAGATAGCAGAATTCAAGTAAGTCGCTTTGTACATTTTCAAGGAATAAGGCGCAGCAGACAAGGAAGTTGGACAGGATTTTAGTTGGAGGTATTGGAACGACACGAGTGCTGGATGTTATAATTGGAGAATGGTGCTTGTCAGGTCATGCATATGCTTTCAAGGTTGTAAATCTTACATGGGGAGACAGTTACTGAAGGAGATGGAAATCTTGACACTTAGATGTTGAATGACATCAGGAGGGGTAACCAGAGGTAGAGAAGTTTTGCTATGGAATAGGTGGAATAAAGATTCTTGTCTCTGTAATAGTTCTTAATGAGACATTATCAAATGTGTGTTTAAGATGTTTCTGGAAGGGTTTTGAGACAGTGAAAAATGACAGCAGCTAAGGAGATAGAAGGATGAACAAAGGCAATTGCAATCACTGATGGATAGAAGAAACAATTGTAGACAAGAGGGTTAGTGTTCAAGATTTTGTTCTGATCTAGTACAGAGAAACAAGGTGAGTGGTCAGCTCTGAATATTAAGGAAAAGCAGGCCAACTGTGTAATTATGTAATTATATTTCTGTTGAATACGGATGGTAATACTGTTTATGATATGGAAAACTTGATGTGTTTTGTAAGTTTTGTCAGAATGTATATTTAATGGGTTGAATTGACAAGAAGGCGCAGAGTCCTAGTTTGAATGGCTTGGGTCTAAATCAGATTTTTTGGAGTCAAAGGAGATTGATAAGGAGGTTTCTGTCTCAGAAATTGTAAATACTATCAATAACCTTAAGTCTGGCAAATCTCTTGGGGTTATGGCTTTTCCGTGGAGTTCTAAAACACAGTTTGGAATATTATAATCCCACATTTAGCTGCAGTTTACAATAAAGCAACAGAAAATGTAATTCTGCTAGATTCCTTATCTAAAGTGTTTGTGGTATTAGTCTCTATGGCTGGACAGGATATGCGGATGACAAATAACTACAGACCTATTTGTTACATGTGGACTTTAAAATATAAGCTCTGGTTTAGGCTAACAGACTTCAGAACTACTTTCCAAGGCTAATGATGGCATGTCAGAAAGGTTCTGTTAAGGAATGAATGGCTGAAAGCAAGTGGTGCTTAGTGAGAGAGCTAACAGTGGCTGCTGAGACGGAGGGATGGGATAAAGTAGGAATGGTTCTTTTGGACATTAAGAAGGACTTCAGTTGTCTTTAATGACCTTTTTTATTTAGGGTATTAAGCAAGTGAGCATTGGTAATAGATTTTTGAACTGGGTAAAGTCTATATATAGATGTGCGAGAACCCAGTTAGTGATCACTGGACATGGCTCAGGGGAAGTTAGGGTAGAAAGGGGAATGAGACAGGATTGCTCCCTTTCCTTGCTTTTGTTTATTTTGGCCATAGAAATATTGGCCCAGCAAATCCATCAGTTCATGAAGACAGCTGCTGGAGACTGGAAGTTTTTCCACATGTTTGGAGATGATTGCAGGTTGGTAACAGATAGATTGGGGGGGTCCAAATGGAGAGATGATAAGTCATCAAACAAAGGAGAATAATGTTGCTGGAACTGAATATATCCTCAAGTCATGGTGAGTACTGTCACAAAGTGGACCTTGTTTTTCACAAAATCTGACAAAGATGACACTGATATATGGACTGTATTTTATATGGCATATATCATAAACATAAGTAGGTTAAAAAAGATAGCTAGGTGCACAAGGCCCAGGATAAAATAGTGCCCAATCCTTCTATATGCACTGGTGTCAGGAATGGAAAAAAATGACATTGTAGAAACCTCAAGACAGAGAAACATTCCTACCATGGGGTTAGGCTAGGCCAGAGAGAGGAAGGCCCCCCTGTAATAGAAGGAAAAATCATAAAAACTGATAGGCCAAAAAAGAGCCATAAAGAAAATAGTGTGGACTACTGAAGATAAGAAATAAATGATATATTGTTACTATGATGCAAGTCGCCCAGAATTTCCAGGCACAAGATATAGAAAAGGATTAAAAGAGAAATTAGATGAAAGAGGAATACTTCAACAAGAAAAACTGTAGGAAGCTTCAAATAAAAAATTGTTTTCATTAATACAGCAGATGTAAGAGAAACATTTTATATAGACCAATAAACCTTGGGCCATTTGGAAAAAGAAGAGACTGAGGAAGTGCAAAAATATAAAGAACGAAATCTAGAGACTTTTGAAAGTTATAAAAATTATAGACATGGGAAAGAGGTCTTGGATGGTGCAATATTTATGCAAAGGAGAAAGCCAAATTAATCAATGCAAAAAAGGCAGCTCCAAATTTATTCAAGGAGAAATACAGGCAAAGGCACCCAGATATGAAAAATTTCACAATACAAAAATAAGATCACAAAAAGGGAACATAAAACAGAAGTTAGTGATGTAGAAGAAGTGAAGGATTTATTTTAGAAAGTCACTCATAAAATCATCCAAGGCCAACTTTGAGAGAAAAAATCGCAAAAGACACAAAAGACAATCACAAGGCCTTCTTTAGCTATGTTAGAAACCTGGGTGAAAACTCCCATATATGCTCAGAGTTAGTCCAAAATGACAATAAATACACTGAACCCACTGACATTGCCAACATTCTGGCAGATAGGTTCAGTGCAAATGGAGAAATAACTATCCCAGCACAGTGTAGCCTCCCTAACATCTCAAATGCCCAGGTGAGAGCCACCCTCTCTAAAGCTAAAAACACAACATCAATATGAACTCCAAGAGGAACTAAACCCAAACATAAGGCTGCTGTTTAATCTGAGCCTGGTCTGCAAAGCTATGGAGAGGATCATTATGGAACTCATAAACAAAGACATTGGGGACCTACAGACATTGAATAATTTGGCTTTGTCAAGGACAGATCCTGCCTTTTGAACTTGGTAATAAGGCCATTGATGAAGGTAAGGCAGTTCACACAGCCTACCTTGACCTTGCAAAAGCCTTTGACACAATACCACACTCGGGCATCATAGACAAACTCACCAGCTTAAATGTAAACCCATATGTCACGAGATGGGTTGCAAACTGGCTCAAGGACAGAACCCACAGGGTCAGAGTTGCTGGAGCTATGTCAGACTCTAAGCCAGTCACAAGTGGTGTCCCCTCTTGTTTGGCATTTATTTTCTGAGGTACAGGCAAACATAGGAGGATTGTGGCTGACAAAGTTATGACTGCAAACTGACAGAAACATCCTTCAGAGAGGACTCATAGAAATGGATAATTGGTGCCAGAGCCATGGCCTTAAGCTTAATGCCAAAAAATGTATAGTCATACCCTTTGGGAAAAACAAGGTACCCACAAATTACCACATAGGTGGTAATCCATTAAGTACAGAAGAGGTAATCAGGGACCTAGGGACCCAGGTTGACAGTAACCTCTCATTGCCAAAGTGGTTAGGAAGACCTTCTATATTGCCCACCTTATCATGAAGGGTTTCACATCTAGATCAAGAGAGGTCATTGTGCCCCTGTACTCATCTCTTATTAGGCCAATGATTGAGTACAATGCCCCATTTGGGATGTATCTTACCCGACACCTGCAGCAGTTGGAAAGACCCCAAAAGTTTCTCACCAAGAGGATAAAGGGTCTTAAACATATGTCATATGCTGCCCGACTGAAAAAACTCCAGCTCTATTCAGTCGAATACCGCTTACTCAGAGGTGACCTGTGCCTAACGTACAAGGCTATGTCCAATCCGGATATAATAGACATGCTCCACCTAAAAAAAAAAATCCAAATCCATCAGAGCCACGAGAGAAAGAGACTTAAACCTCAACACAGAAATAAATAGGACGTGCTGGAGGGACAGATTCATAACCCAGAGGCTCCCTATACTCTGGAACAGAATCCCAATCAATGTTAGGCAGAGCCCCTCACTAACTCTATTCAAGAGAAGTCTTGACGAGTGGATGGGAGATCATAGGTTTACCCCGGGGGTCATCTCTGCGTCACTACTAGACAGAGGCACAGTAAACTAAACCCTAAATGGGCGTAGTATTCTCATCCAAAGGGGTGGTGAAAGCCACACACACTCTGGCTAGGCTTATAAATGCCCTAGGGCAGATAGCCTAGTACGAACCTATGAACCTATGAACCTATATTACATCATGATGGAACAACAAATCCCCCAAGTCCATAAGGAGAAACAGGAGGATCAGGAGGCACCAGAAGAAGAAATATGGACATGGAAAGAAAAAGATTTAATATGGTGCAATTTTTATGCAAAGGAAAATGCAAAAGTAGTCAATACAAAAAGAGCAGAACCAAATATATTTGAAGAGAAATACAGGCAAAGGCATCCAAACATGAAAAATTTTGCAATACAAAAACTAAGAAGACAAAGAGGAAAAGAAGATTAGTAATGGAGACGTTAAAGAACTAGAAACTAAGGTTATGGAGTACCTGTGAAGTAAAGGGTTTAGTGAACAAAATCTAACTGATAATATCACTGCAGGACAGAGCAATGGCTCCCCAAATGAAGTAGAAACCAATGGAGCAGGAAACATCTGATCAGTTGCACTATGACGGTACTTTGGAGCCTTTCACAGGAAACCAGTACACATGTTCAGTTGGAGTTGGGCAGCAAGGGAAGAAACAGGAAATTGTGGCAACTCTGATGCAGTCAATGTGGAGTGATAGATCAGTGAGTTCCCATATGAAAGAGCAATGGATGACACCGGATGAAACTGAAGACAATGTGGCTCCGGAAGATACTCTGGAACTTTCTATAGGATCCCCACAGGAAATAGAGAACAAGGAGTGTGCCCTCAGTTTTGAAGAAAATGATCTAAGAGAAGAGTTGTTTGATTTAATAGAGATGGACTGACTTATTAAGATCAATGAAAGAAATAGACTACAGAAAGTCAATAAAATCCCAAAAGTTATAAGTTTGATAAAACAAATAAACACAGTAAGTAGGACTGTGCATAGAGATTCATGTGATAGAAGTAAATAGGATATATTACTATGCAGATAAATTAATAACAAATAAAGTCTTACTACAAAAACAAAGGGTAGTGAGGGAAAGGAAGGGGAGAAATTGAATGGCATTATGGAAGTATCAAATAGAGAAAACCATAAAGCAAATGAGACAAGAAGTGTCACTGTCAGATGCATATAGAAGAGGAAATAGGTCAACAAAAATACTCAGAAATATTGACATGATAAAAATAATGTGCAGTATCAGAACAGATCAGGATCTATCATGCACTATCACAAATAACAAACTAAATGTTTCAGCACAGGCAGAAAAACTTAGAAGATACACAGATAGATATAAGGGAAAAGTACAAAATAAGCAGTTTATTGATGACCCAAAAAAGTTTTATAGAGAATTGGGAAATAAGGTAAAAGGAATTGAAAGACTGCCAAAAAAGAGGGAGCAGATACATGTTGGAGAAGTATTTATTAAGATCCTGTAGAACATAACAAAGATGCTAAATGGACAAAAGAAGTAAAATAAAGAATAAGAAGCTCAAAGGTACAGGATATGAAATGGGATGAAGTAACTGCCAAAGAGATTGAGTAAAAGTTAAGAAAAGCTCCTAAATGAAAACACCCAGGCCCAGATGTAGTACCTAGCATCTTTACATGAAGATTTAGCCATGAGTGAGAGCTATTTATATGGGCACCCCGAACAGACACCATCATGGTTAACAACAAGAAAAAACAATACTCCTACTTAAGAGCAAACTTGCAAGCTATCCTAAAACTATAGACCAATAACTTGCCTTCCGATGACATATAGGGCAGCCCAGTGGTGCAGTGGTTAAAGTTGTCTCACAGTAAAAGGTTCTCTTGTTTGATCTTGCCAGGGGTGCCCTGTTCATGTAGGTTTCCTCCCACATTCTAAAGAAATGCATCTGGAGCATTTCTTCCTGGGCCTCTGCTGGAAATAGGCTCTGTTTAACTGCTTATTCATAAGATTGTCATATAAAAAACATGTATTCCTTTAAATTTTCTTTGTATTTCAGTTAAACTAATCTGCTGATATTCTTCCATGTTACTTAGCATGTTTAACATACTGGTAACATATTGGTCGGTATTCATTACTACTAGTCCCCCTCCCTTGTCACTTTTCATTATTCTGAGTTTCTGATTATTTTTTATTTCCATCAAACATTTTCTGTCATCAATTGTCATATTAAAATATTTATAACATTTACTTTTTGCTAATACAGCTCTAATTTCAGTCTCACAGATACCTTCAAACACTTTCAATGTATTTAGCAGGGTCAGATTAAAACAAAAAGGTTTTACAAACTTAGAAACACTGGTCTGCACATTGTGTAATAAAAAAAATCAAATTTAACTTTCTAGTATATTGTTTCAGTTCCAACAAAGTTTGTACACAGTCCGCCCTTCTTGAGGGCACACAATTAAGTCTAAGAGACAACACCTTAATATGCAACAAAGTTAAATGAAAATCAGATAAGTTAAAAATACAAGTGTTGTCATTACTGTTTATATTTAATTGTCCATTGATGATCCGGAAAGTGGTGAATACTTGGTTCTCATGGCTCTTGTTTTCACCCCTCTCTTTTCGTTTTGAAATAAAAAAGTTTTAGACTTAGCTCCATTTGTTTCATTAAGGAGACATTTGTAAAGAGTTACCTACATAATAAAAGTAAGCATCCACTGTTTATGACAAAAAATATACCAAAAGTCAATTAATAAGGTGTAGTCGGATGACTAGTAATGAAGTCACAAAAGAAGAATTTACAAACATTTCTGAGATGCTTACTGCTAAAGGGTATAATAAAAGTGAACTTAGTAAATTAGCAGATGATATTTATAGCAAAACATATGAAAATACTATAAAGGCACCATTTAGAACTAATGTAATAACTGGGGGGGGGGGTAAACAACATTATAGAGTTACTTGTAATTTGGAAATGTCAATAGACAGTAAAGAAATTAGGACAATAATAAAAAATGACTGGAAGATAGATTTTAGAAGGGAATAAAGACTTGTTTGAGGTTGTAGGTAGTAAACCCAGTTTTGTTTATATTAATAATTATAATTTGAAAAATTTGTTCAAAAGGGATTACACTAAGTATACACCAAATTTTCTGTACACTGAGAAAAAACAAAGTATGTACAAATGTGGATGCTGCAGGTACTGCAGATATACATTAGAAGGTCCATTTATTAATATATTAAGTTATCCCAACACTATAAAAGTACCAGCACATGCCACCTGTAAAGCAAAAGGGGTGATATATGTTTGTGCAGTGGATGTTCTAGTTTTTATGTAGGAATGACTACTAGATCATTATATGAATGGATGAGTGAGGATTATCATAATATCAAAAATAGAGATCAAAAAGCACTTTATATAGGCACACAGTTGAGTGTGGGACATACAAAGATGTCTTTTTTCAGTCTTAGAAATAGTTAAGTTACATGCAAGGGGAGGTGATTTTAAGAATTTTTTTATAACAAGGAGAAACCTGGTGGCAGATACAACTTCAGGCAGATAAAACACCAGGACTGAATGAAGTTATTAATATAAAATGTTTTTTGAAATATAGGAAACTGCATGTAAATAAATAATGTTTTTTATAGGCTTAAGACTGAGGCACTTTACATGGAAATTGGTTAATGGTGTGATGTAATGAAGTGTTAATGGGTATGTATATATAAGTATGGAAGTTTTTAAGTGCTGTTTTTAGTTCTGAAGAAGCCACAAGATGAAAGCGGTGAAAATAAAGTATACACTAAAGAAGTTTGGTTATTGTTTCGTTCCTCATGCCATCACCAGTATTTTGGTTTTACTTAGTAATTCTGTATAATATTTCAAATTATCTTTTTTTTATTATTTTTTGACCTAGGATGAGTTTAAGTTTGCTACATCTACTACCATTATCTGATCTGATTAATATACAGTGATTAATTAGATATATATGGATTGAAAATCTTCCACATCGAGAAGTTTCTTACACTGTTTTGTTTTTGGACCCACTATACTTGTATAGTGGGTTGTTTGAGACTATGGGGATACCAAGGAGATGACTTGTTTTTTATAAAAAAGAATTTACTATCATACTTAGATATATTACTAGTACATGTAACTCTATATGACTTGCAGATGAAGCCATTACTGGGCACATTGTGGGTGCTATGAAAAGCACTTCTGGCTAACATCAAAGATTGAAACAATATTAATTTCATGAACTTTGATTGTGCTTTCACTTAGGAATGTGGTTAACTTCTGTTATGGTATTAGAAACCCAAAAGACAAGGAAAATTTAAAAGAAAAAAGTTAGGGTACAGAGGGGAATGAGACAGGATTGCCCCCTTCCCTTGCTTTTGTTTATTTTGGTCATGGAATCATCGGCCCGGCATATTCATCAGTTCATGTTGGAGACTGGATATTTATCCACATGTTTGCAGATGATTGCATGTTGGTAACAGATAGATTAGACTTGATCTTGCCACAGGTGGTGAATATTTTTAAACTTAAAAAGTGGTTAAAAGTATGAGTGGATGTGGAGCAGAAGGTAACGCATTTGTCTTTGGTGTGTGAAGACTAAAATGCTGGGGGTTCTCTTCTCATTCCAGGAGACTGGAATGTTGACACTGAAGTAGAACTCATTCTTCAAGCTCCAGTGGGCTATGGATAAGTCATTAGCCTCCCTATTCCAGGGACTATAGGTTCAATCCCATCTGGGAAGATATAATTTAATACATGTAGGGCTTCTGCTTCTTTCGAACAAGCTCCCATCCATGTGAAGCAGAGTTCCTTCCTAACCCATTGAAGTGTAAATTGGACATCTGGATGTGGAACAGGAAATTCATCCCTTGTTTGGCACCTGTGTCGCTAATGGACACAGGCAGCATGTAAATGCTTCATCTCCCTGACCACCCTTGCAAACATTTTATTTTCCAAACCCCTGTTTACACTTACCAAGAGTACCAGAACTTGTCAGACATTTGGGATGCATGACTAGGCTTAAAAAGGACCTAGTGTTCATTCATCTAGGACATAACTATGAACTTATAAATCTATGAACCTAAAGCGTCAGGTTTGGAATGCAAACGGGCAAAAACATATCAATTTAGAGCAGGTAAGTCTATCTCTCCCATAGGTGAAGCATGGGTTAATAGGAAGAAAGAGGCTAAATATGTATGTCTGATGACAGAGGAAAGTGAATAAGCTTTGATACATGTTAATTATGAGGGTTTGTGTAGTCAGATTTTGACTTTATTAGAGAAATCGTCATCCAAGTATCTTAGTTTGGTCATAGGATAAATGTAATTGAAATAATGATATTTTTGAGGGCATTATGTTTAATTCACTATATTCAATTGGTTGGTGAAGCTATTAGATAATAATTAAGGATGATATTTACTGCCTTTCTGGGTGTTAAAGGCTAGTTGCCACTTGCAGGTACTCCTGAATTCTTAGTTATAGACTGTTTGTACTATACAGCTGATGGAAGGAAGACTGCTGATCAGTTTCTGAAAAGTAGTTATAAACAACCAAATCTGTCCATATTATTCTAATAAAAGAGAAACATCTGTGTATAATTTGCATGACATACATAATATAGACCTTGATTTTCTATAGCACATCCGCAGTGGTGCAGCGGTAGCGTTGTTGCCTCACAGCAAGAGGTTCTCCCGTTTGATTCTCGGCTGGAGTGCGGGGAGTGCCTCTTGTGTGGAGTCTGCATGTCCTCCCCGTGGTTGGGTGGGCGTTCAAAAGACATGCATAAATGGGCATGCCTTTGTTGAAGGTTGAACGTCGAGCTGGCACCTCGGCATTTGTGAAAGTCTACTGCCAATCATTAGCGGACTGGAGTTCCGCTGTGGCGACCCCTAACCGGGAAAAGCTGAAAGACAAACAACAACTGTTGTACTTTTGTTTGAACAGAAGTGCTGGCATTCACCTCTGGGAATAGTGTACAAAAACAAAGAAGGTAATGTGCTACATATGTTTCATGGCATTCAGATTTGCTAGATGAAACTGTCTTTATATTACACAATGTTGCTTAAAGTTAAAGTTGCCAACATTATTTACAAACAGGTTTCTCCAATATGTGTTATGCAGTGAAAATGTCTGATTGTTGTTCAGAGCTCTGTTGTAAAATGGCTCCTCCTATTTACTTTTTTCTCAAGGTAAACACTTGGTATTTCCTTTCCTATTTTTTTTTTTTTTTTACTTTTTTAATTAATTTATTTTTTAATTTTTTTTGTGGTTAGAAACTTGATTTAGACCTCCATGGATATTCCATGTAAAATCATATTTAGAAGCACAGACTGGTGTTTTGTAGAGACAAGCTGTCAAGCTGTTTCAAGGATAGAAGGATGACCTGGTAAGTGTATAGTTTGTTCTAGGAATCTTGACCCCATCCAACTACAATGGAAAAAACATTATGATATCATACAATCTAGTTTATAGCAAAATATTTAGAATTTAGAATTGTTTTATAGGCTCTAACCATATTTACCATTATGCTGTTGCTTTAAGAGATTTCCTCAAAGTATTAATGTTATGAGGCAGAAGTATAAATTGTCAGACAAAACTTTATTTGGCAGTGTTGCATAATGATCCTTATATAACAACTTCATAGTTAATGAAGTGATAATTCTTTGTTAAGAAAGAGACTCAGACAATCAGATCTAGGGTTTAAATATCATACATGATGTAAGCATTTTATAGAACAGCTAAGTAAGCTGAGATCAAAATGACTGAGAACATTTTGAAATTATCTTAAGGGTTTGTACCAAATGTGATGCCCCACCACTGGCCCGGTAATCAAGGAGCCTCAATCCTCACCACTGGCAACAATGGGGGGAAGTACACACTGGGAGGATGACAGGTACACACACATTATTTCCAGATGCAGCTCTCTGTATCAAGTACAATTTCCCTTAACAGCACACAGAGACCACAGTCACTCTGGGGCTGGCTTGTCTCTACTTCTCCAGATCCCCAATAAGACTCCTCACTGGCACACTATAGAGCTGAGATCTCAGCTGAATGACCAACCCAAGGCCTCCAGCACCCTCGCTGTCCAACCAGTGTTTCATATCCCTGCCCCAGAAACTGACACATACACTCTTTGAGGTTTGATTTATACACACACACATGAGAAAGGTTGGCACAGGTTTAGCTATGCTCAGTTCTGCCCAGACTATAGGGTAGATATTACTGCCACCAGTCACTCCTTATCAGCTACTTTAAGGCCCTTAACAAAGGGTGTCCAATCTTACTGTGTAATATTGCTATCAATACAAATAGTAGTTTGACCAAGAGCAAGGCTATTAGGAGTGGCCCATAGTGTCACCAAATAAATATGTCTCACAAATATCAGTCACAATGATAGGTTTAAATATATTTAATAATAAATAAAAGAACAAGAAAATACTCAGTAAATAATAGTTACATCAGAGTTCAAAATAACAGGATAGATTTAAAACAACATTGCAGGACAGTCTCAAATAAATAAAGAAAAACATCTAAATTAAGCTTAGCTATATTCCTGACTATATCTAAAAGAAATTACTGTACCCTAGTTAACTTACTTACAGAGCAACAAGCAGGCAGATGTGGCAAGTAGATGTTCTTGTCAGGTCAAAGACAAAATATATAATGCTCAGTCTCTCTCTCTCTCAGAGAGTGCTTAAATTAATATCCCAAATATTACTGCTGGGATACTTGCAGAATTACATCATTTATTGTCATTTTGACTTCAGTTCCCAGGCTCAGAACCATTGATGCAGCTGTAGCATTTAGCATCTACCTATGAAAACACATAGACCTCAGATATTTTGGCAAATGGTGGAAGTCATAAAATAATTTACATTCCTCCACATTTAAAGACAATGCAAAAAACCTCCTCTAGCACAGATATTCTGTCTCCTGTTGACTGAAACTGAAAGATAACATCCTTTTGTTATGTGGTTATAAAGTAATTTAAATCTTCAGCTATTCTTCTGAAATTCACCTCCCGTGTTTCAGTTTCCCCTGTTAAAATATATACATCTAAACAGCCACAATAGTGCATATACATCCTGCTCAGTACTTTACAAAAAATCTCTTCAACACGTCTGTACAAACCATCTTATATGATATACAGCTCCAATACATTTGCAACACAAGCAAATATGAATCATGTTGATATTTACGAATGACACATAACCATTTACAAAATTCCAGATAGCTGTGCTGGCAGTACCTCCTTTTGTCACACCAAACATAGAAGATAACTTTCTTAAAACACTGCCTGCTCTCATTCTCTCATTCTTATTACATTTTGTTTTGTTAGCTAAGGCCTTTTTACACTAGTTTATTCTACTGCTGATACTTTTTCTGCATCATCAGTACAGTAATAACTAAGGCTTACTGATGTGATCCCCGTTCTCCCTAAGTATATTCAAACACAGGCATCATGTAGGAAACAAAATGGTCACATACCCAATGGAGTACAATACTCCTCTGTACGTGTAACAGGGCTGGAGCTCAATGCCATGTCCTCAGTACAGTAATAACTAAGGCTTACTGATGTGATCCCCGTTCTCCTTAAGTATATTCAAACATGCATCATGTAGGAAACAAAATGGTCAAATACCCGATGGAGTACAATACTCCTCTGTACGTGTAACAGGGCTGGAGCTCAATGCCATGTCATCAGTACAGTAATAACTAAGGCTTACTGATGTGATCCCCGTTCTCCCTAAGTATATTCAAACATGCATCATGTAGGAAACAAAATGGTCACATACCCGATGGAGTACAATACTCCTCTGTACGTGTAACAGGGCTGGAGATCAATGCCATGTCATCAGTACAGTAATAACTAAGGCTTACAGATGTAATCCCCATTCTCCCTAAGTATATTCAAACACAGGCATCATGTAGGAAACAAAATGGTCACATACCCGATGGAGTACAATACTCCTCTGCATGTGTAACAGGGCTGGAGCTCATTGCCATGTCATCAGTACAGTAATAACTAAGGCTTACTGATGTAATCCCCATTCTCCCTAAGTATATTCAAACACAGGCATCATGCTGGAAACAAAATGATCACATACCCGATGGAGTACAATACTCCTCTCTACGTGTAACAGGGCTGGAGCTCAATGCTATGTCATCAGTACAGTAATAACTAAGGCTTACTGATGTAATCCCCATTCTCCCTAAGTGTATTCAAACACAGGCATCATGTTGGAAACAAAATGGTCACATACCCGATGGAGTACAATACTCCTCTGTACGTGTAACAGGGCTGGAGTTCAATGCCATGTCCTCAGTACAGTAATAACTAAGGCTTACTGATGTAATCCCCGTTCTCCCTAAGTATATTCAAACACAGTCATCATGTAGGAAACAAAATGGTCACATACCCGATGGAATACAATACTCCTCTGTATGTGTAACAGGGCTGTAGCTCAATGCCATGTCCTCAGTATAGTAATAACTAAGGCTTACTGATGTGATCCCGATTCTCCCTAAGTATATTCAAACCCAGACATCATGTAGGAAACAAAATGGTCACATACCCGATGGAGTACAATACTCCTCTGTACGTGTAACAGGGCTGGAGATTAATGCCATGTCATCAGTACAGTAATAGCTAAGGCTTACTGATGTAATCCCCGTTCTCCCTAAGTATATTCAAACATATGCATCATGTTGGAAACAAAATGGGTCCATACCTGATGGAGTACAATACTCCTCTGTTGAAAGATACTGCTATACAAGTAATGTGTTAACAAGTTAGACGTAAGAAGTAACTATCATGCTCACTGGTTTGACTAGCTAGAAGTTTGCCTTTTTATGATGGTTCTCATTAGCAGTTGATTGTATCTGAGCCAATCTTTGGTTCAGAAATGCTGTATGCAGCCTACACAGCTGATTTGCTGTATAATCATCCAATCCCATGCAACTATTCAACAAGATAAAAGTCCTCAATGTAGATTCCATCCCGTTTCTCATATGTTAGGGTGAAAATTACTGGGGTAAAGATATTACATCAGCATAGAGAGAATGTTTGCAGCAGCTACTTATTACATACAGATGTGTGTGCTACATAATGTTTGCAGCAGCTGTTTATTACATACAGATGTGTGTGCTACATAATGTTTGCAGCAGCTACTTATTACATACAGATGTGTGTGCTACATAATGTTTGCAGCAGCTACTTATTACATACAGATGTGTGTGCTACATAATGTTTGCAGCAGCTACTTATTACATACAGATGTGTGTGCTACATGTTTGCAGCAGCTGTTTATTACATACAGATGTGTGTGCTACATAATGTTTGCAGCAGCTACTTATTACATACAGATGTGTGTGCTACATAATGTTTGTAGCAGCTACTTATTACATACAGATGCGTGTGCTACAGGCTGAAGCTCCTGCTGCTGCAGGCAACAGGCATAGTCAGAGAGGCTGCAGAATGTGCAGGACAACAACACAGAACAGTAACTGTGAGACCTGTGCCAGCCTTGATGAACATCCAGAACCATATTGAGGGAACTCACCCCACTGGAAATTAAGGTATGTGTTTAAGGAAAGTATGTTAGCCAAAGGTGTCATTAAGAGAGTAAAAGGCAACATGATCAGTGTGTCCTAGAATAAGGTAGGGGGTACATTACCCATTAAGTCAACTGCTTGAACAACTGTCAAGTCATGTGTTATGTCATGGTAGTCCTCTGGAATATGGGTGCTGGCAACCCTTGCTTCTAGCAAGACCTTCATACATGTATGCTACTTGTACAACTGTGGTTTGTAATATCACTGGAAAATCACTGTGGGCTGCAGTCTGATATTACTTGACCACATTTGAATTACGTACTTCACATTCCTCTAGGAATTCATGCTAATGCATAACCTCACATTTTATGCACTTTCTAAAGTTGTAATAGTAATAGTTAAAATGTGTTTCTATCTGTAGGCCTTTGTCTTCCATTATTTAAAAGCAGACATTCCATCTGTACTGCTTTGGGTGGATAAACAGGTGATGAGATAGTTATACAGATCACAATTTATAATGGTGATGTACACAAACATTTATTTCAAATGCTAGAAACAACTGTATTTGAACCCAGGACCAGAAATAAATATTTTCAAAGCATTTAACAGATTGAGTTACATAGTTAGTGATATAGCAGGTGTGTTTTTACATGTTGTACAGATAATTGTACAATTAACTGCTGTTACATACCTCACTTACATCTATCCGTATGTGTATGGCTTTATACGGATGTATTTCTCTGCCAGATTCCCAGATAAAGACCTATTTTTCCATTAATCTTTTATCATATTTGCTGCACAATGTGCAGCATCATGTAAACACGATTAACGATGAGAAAAGTACAACTACTATGTTTGCTTAAAACACCTGTGATAATTAATGGCTGTGTGGCTTGGTGCGTTGATGCAGTATTGTTCGAGTTAGATGGTACTGGGTTTGAAATACGGCATAGGTGAACTTTTTGAACGTGATTATTATACTTTCACATACATGAAGTAATACAAAGCCATTTAGTTTAGCCGAGTGATGCAATGATCGTGCAATGATTCTTTAAGGAAAAGAAAATTGAGGAGATAGGAAAGGGGTGTGAGCAGAGGGATACCATAGTGAAAGGCAGGTAGGAATGGGCAGGAAGGCTATAGGAAAGAACCATAACTATCCATTTCTTCTACAGCAACAACTGTGCACTTTAACAGTTTTTTTAGCTGAATTTGGACTGTTGACGACAGAGAGATGGGTGATGACAGCATAAGTGTGTTGTCAAACCAATTGGACTAAATTAAGTGCTATGTATGGGACAACATTTTTTTTCAGGACAGATGACCTGTTTTCTTTTTTTTTTTTTTTTTTTTTAAGGAGAGAGTGGAATGTTGGGGATGGGACATAGATGTGTATGGGGAAGATAAGTTGGGAAGGTGAGGAAGCTTTTGCAGACAGACAAGACAGCAGACAGGGTTGGTGAGGGACACAGAAGGGGAGTGAGCACCTTGGTTGGGGAGGGGGTGTGGGGATCCAGGCTCCATGGACAGCAGACACAGTAGCAATGTGACTCAAGTCCTACCCATGGGACTGTCAGCACTGCACCTTCACTGTTCCTCCTGTGGAGGCAGTGGTTGATGCCGGCACCTGGGGACAGACTGCCTCACCAGGATGGACAGCATGCTCTCCATCTAGCATAGACATGTGCTGACAGTCTGTTACACATGCCTATACACCATGCCTGTAATTTGCTCACAGGTGACATAGGTATCCCCTCTGCCTCCACTCCTACAGCAGAGCACTCTCACAGCCTGTGGAGTGGAACTACATGAAGGAGCAGGTAGTGCAGAAGCAGCAGGGGGTGTGTCACCAGGTTGCAGCCCAGACATGCTGGGCCCTAGTGCCTTAGCTGGGGGAGCCAAGGTAGGTAGATCACCAGGAACTGGCCTACCTTGTTAGACTGTGGTGAATAAAATAGAAACATAAAGGAAAAATAAACATAACTCAAATAAATGTAATGCATAACATAAAGGAAAACAATAATTAGTAATGGAAACAAATTGAAATAATATAATGAGGAACGACAATAAATAATGTAAATGAAAGTTTATTTAATGGCAAAGCAATATTAAATTATACATCAGGACAACATAAGAGGTAGTAACAAATACTATGATAATAGCAAATATATTGATTGAACAAGGAAAAGAATAGATGGGGTGGGGTGAGAGAAGAAATGCGAACATTAGTAACTTCACAGATATTATAAACATAGTACAAATAAGTACTTTTAGATATCTTAAATATGTTAGATTTTACTTGTAACACCACTGACTGCGTGATGTTTATTATTTGAAATACTACCCTGTTCTTACACACACACACTCACTATAGTTCAGATCATATTACATCCACTAATCATTCAATGTTGCTTATATTGGATATATGATGTTCCACATATGTACCTTTCAACCTCTTAGCATGTCACGGAATTGTTGAACATCATTTTGTCATCTAATTTTTTCTTATTTGAACGTAACATTTACATCCAAAAAAAAAAGGTGTGGCCATGGGCTCCCCATGTGGGGCTGCCGTGGCCAACCTTTTTATGTCATACTGGGAAAGAAACTTTGTGCTTAATAATCCTGAGTGGAATGGTAAATTGTATTACTACACTCGCTACCTGGATGACATTTTTATTCTTTTCAGGGGTGACTCTTCTGCAGCACAGTTGTTTGTTAATTACCTTAATGGTACGACACCATTTCTTAGGTTTACTTCACATTTTGATGTTGACAGCATAAACTATTTGGATGTTAAACTTACCAGAACTGACTCTATGGGTAGGTTGAAATCCACAATTTACAGAAAAGACACATATGTCAATTCTTTTCTCCACTTCACTAGTTCTCACCCTTTTAAGCTTAGAAAGGCTATAGTTAAAGGGCAACTAGTGAGGCGGTGAGGATGTGTAGCCTTTTGACAGATTTTAATCTCGAGTGCCAATTTCTGGGGGACCTGTTTGTGAATCGAGGTTATCCAAGGGGCTTGGTGTCTGAACTAATAGAAGAAGTTCTTAACAAAAGAACTAGTGGTTTTTATAGCCCCCTTCTACCCTTAGAAGCTGTAACTGGTATTGTTGTTGATTCTAACTCTAGTATAAATGCTAATACTGCTGCTTCTGTTTCTTCTACTGAATTGCCATCTTTGAAGGCCACATGTTGTAGTTTTATTTCTACGTTTGGAGTGAATTCATATGAAATACAAAACATTCTTTTCAAAAACTGTTTTTTTGTAACTAGTAATGGATTGGTAGGTGACAAATTGGGCGATAAGACCTTTGTGGTGTTCAGAAAGGGTAGGAACATTAAAGAACTCTTACAGAGTTCTTCCTCTGCTTGTAGTGTTAGATCCAATGGTTCCTTCTCTTGTGGTTCTTGTAACTTTTGCACACATATTAAAACAGGTAGCACTTTTTGTATAGCAGGGCGAAAATACTTTATTCGCCACCGCATTATGTGTGACACTAAATCAGTGGTATACATTGCTTTTTGCATGTGCTGCCCAGCCTTCTACGTCGGGAAGACGGATAGAAGACTTAAGGACAGAATGTATCAGCATTTATATGCCATTAAAAACAGGAAGTGTGAAAACGCACTAGCTAAACATATTTGCTCCCACCCAGGGCATGTGTTCTCTTTTATGGGCATTGACCATCTTCCATTATTACCCAGGGGAGGGCCTATTGCCCTTATGCTTGAAACATGTGAATTACTTTGGCAGCTCAAAGTTAATGCTTTCAACCCACCAGGGTTGAACGAGAGCTGTAACATTGCGCCGTATTTGAAATTGAAATCTTACATGAGATAAGAGTTTATTTTCCTACTTTTGTTATAGGATGTTTTTACTCCCATGTCAGTTTTTCAAGGTGTTTTCCTGGCAATTTATACAATTTATATTGTTGGTTGGGGCATTATGAAGTGGCTTTCTATTGCCCTTGTTTAAGTGTAAAATTCTTTTAACATTGGCCACACGTATGCATATTGTTAATCTACAAATACTTTATGGTATACATGGAGTGATTCTCCTTCACCATTAGTTGTTTGTCCTTTTATTGTCCTGTATTATATTTTTTTACTTTTTTACTTTTTAAAAAAGTACATACTTCAAGTACTTCAAAGTAAACTTGTCCTCTAAGTGACTGGTTTCTTGTAACATCTCATTCCGTAATGTAATCCCATTATTAGTACTTAGGGTTTAGCGAGGTCTGGTACTGTTTTGCTATTTTAATATTTACTTATTATATATTTCTAGTATGTTCTTCCTTGATGAATAATGTGGTTTGGTAGATGAACCACCTATTTATATGTATACATTCTTATATGTGCTTTTGTATTAGCTTTTTTAAAATGTAGACTGTCCTGGTTAGGTATTTATTTAAAGCCTGCTGCTTCAGTGCATTTTTTTGACAAAGGCTTTTTCTTGTTTTAATTTTACTTGTTAATTGGCTGCATTTGCCTCCAATTAACTATTTTGTATTTAAGGTGTGTAAACCTTGGCTGCCTTTTTTCCTCTGAAGAAGCCACCTAATGAGTGTGGTGAAAACGCTGTTTTACTGTTTGAATTAAATAAATTGCGTTCAGGACAACGTGTGTCTCTCCATTTGCTTTTGGGATCCTTTGCTTTTCACTAGTTTGTGGACTATTTACAGTTTGTTGGAACCTCTTAGCATGGGACATTATAGGACAGGCCATACGTAATGGTGGTAGAAAGGCACAACGAGAGGGAACATTCTAACATAGTATACTCCTACAATAGTAGCATAGTGTTCTTATAACAGATTTGCCATTAAACTGCATTTTGAGAGATGTCTAATATCTGCAGTTCAGAGGATTGACATGTTTTTTTACACTGATCCTCACCAATGCAGCAGAGACTGGCCAATAAAACCAGATCATATACCAAATAGACCAGACATATGGGGCAATATTCAGTACATTCTGCAAAAATTGTGATAGCTGAGAGGTATGTCTGTATATACTTATTACACTTGACAGCTGGACTGTCATGGCACAGGTCTATGGGTGTGCACATCACATGCAAGCATGGTTATGTTTTATTGATGAAATGCTAAAATAGTATTGAAAACAGCATAATTTCTCGGTTGGCTGGTGTGGGATTAGAACCCACAAGCAGTGACTACAGTAATACTGAATGTTTTATTTGAAATAATAAATTATCAGAGCACTGTCTCCTTTTACACTTTATTGATTCATGTTTCTTCAAATCTTGCATTTACACACATGGATAGACTGGCATTCTGATCCCTGATAGCTGTCCTACAGCAGCCAGGGTCCATGGTGCTGTACCAGGAGTCCTATAAAACTCCTAGACTCCTGAACACTCCAACGGTGTGCCCTAAAGTGCACTCATTCCCCCATGGCAGCCATATCCACAGTCAAGATCAAGCTCCAAGGAATACTGTGCAATTCCCTCTTATTGCCCTTTAAACAGGATGCATTCCCACCGTTGAGCATCATACTGTAACTTTCAAAAACATGCCGCATCACTTAGCATTATGCAAACTCGCAAAACTCATGTTTAAGTGAAGCTTAGCGCTTAAATATGGAAAGACTGTCATGCATGTTTAAGCAATGTAGTGTATAGGAGCTAGCAAGTTAGGCTGGTGCACGGCAAGAGCACTTGTTAGACCCAAAATCAGAAAAAAAGCCAGCACCAAGGAAGGTTCAAAAGTAGTTTAATAAAACTGAAACTAGACCGGTTTCAGCAGCAAGGCTTTCATCAGTAGTATAGTCAGCAAAAAGCACTTAGTCATCATCTTATATAATGTTCTTTAAGGCATCTATATGACATCACTTCCTGATAAGTCAAAAATGCAAACAAGGCAAAAGTAATTGAAAAATACAATCAAGGCAAAAGTAATTGAAAAATACATAGTTCAGTAAACAAAAAAGTTTGCCTGAGTTGCATGCATATCTCCAGATTATAATGAAAAAATCCAAAGAGACACAGTATACTGGTATATCAATGATAATAAACAAACTTAATAAGAAACATATAATAAAGGGTAAATGCCCAAAAATAAACCCGAAACAAAAGTCAGGTTATAAGAATTCTGGTGTTGAATACCAGCCACAGTATCCTAAAATGAGCTGAAATGCAAAAACCTAAGCAATGCAACCTGATAAGAAATAAGTACATATATGTAATGCAAGTGATGGTTAATTACATATTATAATTTATCATTTAATCCAGGAGGGAAAAGCCCCCCAAGTTTAATGATCCACCTTTTTTCTTTGGTATTTAGGATATCATGCCAACCTGTTTTAAAA
This sequence comes from Protopterus annectens, assembly GCF_019279795.1. Classification (NCBI taxonomy): domain Eukaryota; kingdom Metazoa; phylum Chordata; order Ceratodontiformes; family Protopteridae; genus Protopterus; species Protopterus annectens. The sequence goes on along the minus strand of NC_056749.1, from coordinate 813,973,845 downwards.
CATCGATTCCCTATGATATGATCAATGATGGTGAATGTAAATTTGGCAGTGGGATGTTTGATAACATGTCTATATAGTGCATTAGTTAATCTTCTGTTTCTAATGTCACCAAGGTGTTCAGAGATCCTGACACGAAACTGTCTAGACGTTTGGCCAATATAAAATGCATGACATGTACATGTGGCAAGATAAATAATCCAATCTGAACTGCAGTTACCAAAAAATTGTATGTTATATATTTGTCCAGTGTTCCTACTAGTGAAAGAAGTAGTTTTGAAAATATAGTTACAAAAACTACAATGTCCACATGGATAAATGCCTGAAAGTTTATCTCCAGTAAGTGTTCTTTGAGTTGGAGTGTGATCCATGACCCTGGTTTTTTTATAGTGTGAAAATAAATTCCCTAAAGTTTTGCCTTTCCTATAGGAAAAATAACATCGTTCTCTGAGATAATCTTCCAACAATGGATGAGAATTCAATATATTCCAATGAGTATTAATAATATTTACTAAATTGGCACTATTCCTGCCATAAGTGGTAACAAATCTACATACATCTGATTCCTCATTGTGAGTTTTAGTATTGTATTGGAGAAGAGAATCCCTGGATTTAGCATTACTAAATTGGACTGCTGACTCAATAGTACGAGTGGAATAACCTCTGGACAAAAATCTCTTGGTTAGATCAATTTGATGACTCTGAAGATCATCCACTGAGGAACAAATCCTTTTCATCCGCACAAACTGTGATTTCGGTATGTTCCGAATAATATGTTTCGGATGGAAACTATCAGCATGTAGAAGGGTATTATATTGTGAGAATTTTCTGTATGCGGACGTTCTAAGAGTGTTATCCTCCTGTCGAATTAAATTGACATCCAAATAACTGATTGCACTCCTATTATATTCCACAGTGAATTCAATACCCCAGATGTTCCCATTCAAATGTTGAATAAATTCCTGGAGGTATTCCTCACCTCCTTTCCATATAAGCCAACAGTCGTCCAGGTATCTTCTCCATATATCAATCTCAGGTAGATATATGTTATGCAAAGGGTCATATAAAATCATATCTTCCATGTAGCCCATAAAAAGATCAGCATAAATGGGTGCAAAGGATGCACCCATAGCCGTACCCTGTAGTTGCCAATAGCAGTTTTGTTGGAAATAAAAAACATTTTTAGTTAGAATATGTTCAACCATACACAACAATAAGGTGTTCATCCCTGGGGGGTATAAATTGGTTTTATTTAGCCAGTATTCCAAGGCATTAATACCCGCCCAATGAGGGATGCTGGTATAAGCGAGGATACATCAAGGGTACACATAAGCCATTCAGGGTCCAATTGAGACTCGGAGACTATCTGCAAAAATTCAGTCGTGTCCTTGATTCTTGCTCTAACACATGTTAACAGTGGTTTCAATTTTTCAGTTAGAAAAACAGACAAGGGTTCAGTGAGTGACCCAATGCCAGATACAATCGGTCTGCCTGGTGGCTGATCAATGGACTTATGAATCTTAGGGAGTAGATAAAGTTGTTGTTTAGGATCCTTAACCGTCAAATGAGTTTTGGTTTTATCAGAGATAATTCCAGATTCTACAGCCTTTTCCAAAAATTCATTAATTTCCAAGGCAAAACATGGAGTAGGATCAATCTCCATCTTCATGTAATGATGATGGTTGGAAAGTTGTCTAAGACCTTCATTCACATAATACTCAGTATCCATCACCACCACCGCACCTTTGTCGGCAGAAATAATAACAATATCCGTATTATTTCTGAGTTGTGTGAGTGCTATTTGTTCCTTCCTAGACATGTTATGCTTTATAGTGTCAACAGAACCCAAATTGAAGTGTATATCCTTTATAACCGCCTGCTGGAAAACAGCAACATGTTTATCCATGGGAGGGTTAAATGTAGATTTGTGAAATCTAAAATCAGATGATCTTTGAGCATTGTCAGTTTGATCTTGTTGTTGAAAAAATAATTTCAAGTTAATTTTCCTACAAAAATCCATTGTATCAGAAACCAAAATACTTTCATCAGTGAAAAAAACAGGTATAAAACCAAGGCCTTTATTAAGAAGGGAATATTGATCATCAGTCAAAATATGACTTGAAATGTTTAAAACATTAGTACATGAATGATTTACTTCACTATCGACATGAAGAGCTCTTCTAAGTTTTGACCTCTGTGTTTCCTTCCTGCCCTGTGTTTTTTCCCCCTAAAGGGACCTCAGTCCTTCGACCCCTTTTAGCATTTGGAGAATCACCAATATTAGGTGTCTCAGTGTCAGTAGTCGAAGAATCCTCACTAGAGGTAATAAAGCTAGGCCCAGTCTTTTTTAAAATAGACCTTGGTCTTTTTTTGCGTATAAATGAAGCATTCTTGGTACCATGAGCAAACCTCACACCCCTTTGTGAATCAAATTGTTTGCCCCTATCATAATCTTCCTTATCCCGGGCAAATTTATGTAATTTCTTTTTCTTAAGGTTATTTTCCAAAATAGAGATTTCTTTAGATAATTTGCCAAGACAACCCTGAAAACTAGCCTCATGTTCAAACCGTTTCAGGTTGTTACATGTTTTTCTACTTCAGTAATATTACTCTGTATTGTTCTCTCATAGAAAGAGGCCAAAATATTAACTCTAATCATGGCAGCCTCCTGTTGTGCTTGTTGCCAATCTTTCAACAGAGTTTCATCCGGTGTGCCCACTAGTGGTTGGATTTTACATCTCAATCCTCTAGGGATATATTCTGTATTTGGTAAGCTTTAAACAATTTACTGTGCCAAATGTTTGTTCTAAGCATCTTAATTTGTTTACCTAATTGAAAGAATAAGTTTTCAACCGTCAACTGGATCCATGATTACCAAATCCACCTTTTCTGTATGTTCAGTTCCTATGCCAAAAATTTTTAAGTCATCCTTGTCGGAGCATAAACCACATAACAATTTACTGAGATCCATGACAATAAGTTGCAATGAACCGGAGGAAGAAAATATAAAAAATAAAAATGAACCCTGAAAAGATTCTTTTATTCTTAAGGGTTGAATTGGCAAATCACGAATAAGTCCAAAAAAGAAAATCACAATCAGAGTCACAAAGAAGTTGAAGCCAGAATAAATGGCAAATGTAACCCTATATATAGGGGAATAATTAACCCTAGCACCTAGGCAAAAATGCTATACAGACCAAAAAGTCAAAGGCCTGTAATGTCTATAATGCAGTGTTCTGAGTAGTGCACAACCCACAGTTGTTCAGAGGTGGCTAAATCCATATGGAGTATACCAATATGTAATGAATTTAAGCCAGACACACTTATGCACCTTATTTAAATCAGATAACAATATTAAGAAATCAATAATTGTTCAATATAGTCCTCAGATGAAATTGTTATCAAAGGTATAAATGTACAGATGATTATTGTCAGCACTGTATACCCAGCAAATATTCTAAAAGAAGACCTGAGTGCAACACTGGGCGAACAAAACAAAAGCCCTCAAAATATGTGACCAATATTGACTCAAATGTGAAGCAAAACAAGAACCAGTAGGAACATAGGAATGAACAGATATAAGCAATAATATTGTATCAACCTAGTGTATATAACAATGGCTAGTTCATCATAATCAAATGAAATAAAATAAAATTATGCACATATTACAAACTGAGCACCCATACATGAAATGTCCTTGAAAAAATAGCAATGTTGTATTATGCTACAACAGTACTCAGAAATCCAGTATATAAAAAAGAAAACGACTAGGCAAAATAATATGAAATATACACGTGTTATAAACTAAGAACACATACATGAAAAGTCCTGAAAAAATGGCACTGTTATATCGTGCTACAACAGTTCTCTAAAGTCCAGTATTAAAGAAAAAACGACTTAACAACACCTTCCAGACAGTTAAATGATTGTCACAGAAAAATTCTTCATTATGGTAAAACAATTACCAATGAAAATTAATCCAAAAATAGATGTCAAGAACAGTACCTGGAAAGATGAAGTTTGAAATGTATTAGGACCCTTAAAAAGTTGTTCCAAACAATGTCCCAAAAGGCCAAATCGATCCTCGAAGTCCTGATATGTCCAAAAACAGTATGGAAACCACAATGACCTTGAAAAACAAATCCCAATCCGAAAGATGGTGGAAAAACACTTGCAACCACGTGTAAAGCATAAGCGATAAACTCAACAGCGTTAATGCATCCAATATACTCACTTATTAACTTAGATAAACATGATAATCCAACAAAACCAAAAAAGGATGACCAAAAGTCAATCCTTTAAAAAGAAAGCGATGTAGATGCCATGAATCCGAAAATAACGATGTCCAGGATGAAAATTCCTAAGCAATCCACAAAAAAGATGACTACCTGAATGGTAGAACTCCCAAACGCCAACAGCCAGCACAAACGAAAATCAATGTAGTGTATAGGAGCTAGCAAGTTAGGCTGGTGCACGGCAAGAGCACTTGTTAGACCCAAAATCAGAAAAAAAGCCAGCACCAAGGAAGATTCAAAAGTAGTTTAATAAAACTGAAACTAGACCGGTTGGCATGATATCCTAAATACCAAAGAAAAAAGGTGGATCATTAAACTTGGGGGGCTTTTCCCTCCTGGATTAAATGATAAATTATAATATGTAATTAACCATCACTTGCATTACGTATATGTACTTATTTCTTATCAGGTTGCATTGCTTAGGTTTTTGCATTTCAGCTCATTTTAGGATACTGTGGCTGGTATTCAACACCAGAATTCTTATAACCTGACTTTTGTTTCGGGTTTATTTTTGGGCATTTACCCTTTATTATATGTTTCTTATTAAGTTTGTTTATTATCATTGATATACCAGTATACTGTGTCTCTTTGGATTTTTCATTATAATCTGGAGATATGCATGCAATTCAGGCAAACTTTTTTGTTTACTGAACTATGTATTTTTCAATTACTTTTGCCTTGATTGTATTTTTCAATTACTTTTGCCTTGTTTGCATTTTTGACTTATCAGGAAGTGATGTCATATAGATGCCTTAAAGAACATTATATAAGATGATGACTAAGTGCTTTTTGCTGACTATACTACTGATGAAAGCCTTGCTGCTGAAACCGGTCTAGTTTCAGTTTTATTAAACTACTTTTGAACCTTCCTTGGTGCTGGCTTTTTTTCTGATTTTATGTTTAAGCAATGCTTGGCATCGTGCACATGGCACAGGTCTATGGGTGTGCACATCACATGCAAGCATGGTTATGTTTTATTGATGAAATGCTAAAACAGTATTGAAAACAGCATAATTTCTCAGTTGGCTGGTGTGGGATTAGAACCCACAAGCAGTGACTACAGTAATACTGAATATTTTATTTGAAATAATAAATTATCAGAGCACTGTCTCCTTTTACACTTTATTGATTCATGTTGTTTCAAATCTTGCATTTACACACATGGATAGCTGTCTAAGACTTCTGTTAACTTACACGTTTACCCTACTCAGTTATTGACTGCAATCTACAGCATATTTCTGACAATGAGCAGACCACAACATAACTAATGGCTGGAAGCTATTCTACACAGTACTGTATGCTTATTTACTTTAACTTGCTTTAACAGTTCAGATATGCACTGACACATAAATGAAAGTCTATGATGTCCCAGGTGCTTCATACATGACTCTTAAGACTGCTATATCTGTATTTATTTTATTTTATTATTAGGTTATGCATTAAGTTTTTACTTTATTGATTTTCTTACAGATCATGCACTTGCCTCATCCTGGCCACATGATTTGCATGGGACTGCATGTTGCAAGCCTTCTCTTCTACAGCTGTGGTAAGAGAGAGAAACCAGTATGCATACCAGTTTTGCACAGATTCAGCTTGTATATTTATAAATTACTTGAAAACATTTTTACATTTCTGTGGCGTGTTCTCCGGCTGTGCCTCCTGGATCCAGTGATAGAAAGTACCCCTCTTTCATCAATAGAGGTCATCATAATGGTGATGACACTGCTCTCTAGTGCAGGGGATACCAGTTGCACTGGTCAGTTCCCTGGTCAAAGTATCTCAGGCCTCAGACTTGCATTCTGATCCCTGATAGCTGTCCTACAGCAGCCAGGGTCCATGGTGCTGTACCAGGAGTCCTATAAAACTCCTAGACTCCTGAACACTCCAATGCTGTGCCCTAAAGTGCACTCATTCCCCCATGGCAGCCATATCCACAGTCAAGATCAAGCTCCAAGGAATACTGTGCAATTCCCTCTTATTGCCCTTTAAACAGGATGCATTCCCACCATTGAGCATCATACTGTAACTTTCAAAAACATGCCGCATCACTTAGCATTATGCAAACTCGCAAAACTCATGTTTAAGTGAAGCTTAGCACTTAAACATGGAAAGACTGTCATGCATGTTTAAGCAATGCTTGGCATTGTGCACATTTTCTAAATAGAACAATAACTGAATTTAAAGTGAACCAATGTTTCAGTGACCTGACACAGTTTCAAAGCAGTATATGTAAAAGTCATCACTGCCCAGGACCTACTACACTGTAGGTCATTACTCAACCTACCATGTGATTGGAGTAGTGAAGGGAACTCATGTATCTTCAGATATACTGTGAAGGTGCCACTGTAAGCATAGCACAGCTTCGCTGCATGGGTTTAGTGCTAAGCACCTCACAGCTAAACAATTGAAAGCATCTGGTTTCTATTTTTAGATTTCTGGTGGATGTCTGATGCATGAGTTTGCAAAGCTAAGCATAGCTAAATAACATGGTAAATCACACAAATAAGTTCATAAAAATAAAAAAAATAAAACTTGAATGCGTCCAATTTCTATTTATACATGTCTGGTGCATGTCTGATGTATGGGTGCACAGAGCTAAGCATAGCTAAATAACCAGGTGCATTGTGCAAACAAGCACAAAAGGTGAAAAAATAAAATAAAATAAATCCAAATTAGTGAAACAAATTGTCTTGTACCCTTTTCAGGCAAGTTAATGAGCTAACAGGTATGTAGGTGTGCCATCGATGTTACACGGATTCAATATCCATGTCGTTCTGCCCTCCCTTAGGCATGGCACACCATTAATATGCATGGTGCACTGCCAAGGGAAGATTGTGGCTGTGTACATGGATACATTTTGTGTAGGCTCTACACGGAGCTTACAGGGACTTTATTGAATCCAGGGAAAATCTACTAGTACCACTGATAGAGAAAAACTGATTTTGTGAATTGCTATTTACAGAGGATAAGCAAGATGAGGGGTGAAAGTGTACCTGTATTTAGAGAAGAAGAAGCCGTGACTGCTACTCTTTGTCAGAATGCTGATGAACATAATAATAAGCTGGGCCTACTATCTAGCATTTAGTTCCAAAAACTCCAGCTCTAAGATGGTAACAAGCTACTTCCTGTACCCAAGATACAGCGTTTCACCTTCTTTTGCCTACTGTGTGACTCCTAACATTTATTTATTTTATTTTTATTTTGCATTTGTTGACCAATATAGTCCGACTGGATGCATGTCCATTTTCAGCAGAGGCCCGGGGAGAAAAGCTCCAAGGTAAACAGATCAACATAACATATTACAAACTGAATATTAACAATGATTACATAAGCAAACAAGATAGCAAGTTCCACAGGTTAGAGTTCATCTCGAGTGAAAGTCTGGATTAAATTACACAGTAAGTTGCTTAACAGATTTTACACATTCTAGAGGAGAGTTAACCAGGCTTGATACAATCACATATCCAGTTTAATCCCAGGTGGTGTTTGAGTCTCATTTTAAATTGACCTAGAGAGGAAAGTAAGGTAATATCAGCTGGAAGAGAGTTCCAACATCTACCTACAGAGTTTGTGAAGAGAAAGTCACCGGCTGAGTTGCTAATTTTGCACATCTGAATAAGAAGTCTGTTAGAAGATCGCAGCAGTCTAAGATTATTATAGAGGATCTAAGATTATTATAGAGGGTGATAAGATTTTTAAGTGCAGGAGTATTTTCTGGGTTGTAGAGGATTTTATGGGGCATAATCAATTTGTTATACTGGATTAAACTGGATAGTTCAAGCCACCCAATCTGGTTTAGATTGATGCAATGATTTGTCCTAAAAGGCAGCCCAGTGGCAAACCTAGCAATGTGGTTATAACAGATTGTGAGTTTGTTAAGAACAGTCTTGTTTAAATTAGAGAGTAGAGGGGATGCATACAGAAGAGTAGAGAGAAGGTGAGAGCGAGCTATGGCAATTTTGGAAGGAGGGTTAGGAAGGCTTTTATTCTGTAAACTGACCCTAGTTTTTTTATTGATGGTTTTGATCAATCGGTTGATATGTACATCAAATTTTAGATTATTATCTATAATGACACCTAATACTTTAGTAGAGGGGGTCAGGTGAGATTATTGTGCCATCATTTGCATTTATGGAAAAGTTAAAAGCAGTAGACCTTTGTTTTGGTGAAAATAACAGTATTTTAGTTTTTTTGGGATTTAGTATCAGACAACATTCAGAAAGCCAGTTTTCTATTGTGTTAAACGTGGTCTGAGTAGCTGACCATAACTCTGTTGGGGATGTGGCCGAGCAAATCAGGGCAGAGTCATCAGCATATTGGATGCAAGTGGCTTTTGGGATGACAGTATTTATGTCGTTAATGAAGATGGAGAACAGCGGGGGCCCTAGTATAGAGCCTTGTGGTACTCCAGGGGTGTTAGGTAGTAGGTTAGAGAGTTTGTTCTGGAAAAGAACAGACTGCTGTCTACCACTCAGGTAGGATTTACACCATTGAAGGGCTTTAGTATCTCCACAGAATGTTTGCAGGGTGTGGATTAAAAGTTGGTGATCAACCATATCGAATGCCTTGGAAAGATTCAAGAAGAGGGCTCACATTACACTTAGGCAAGCAGTGCTTCCAGGTCATACCTGAAAAGAGACAATTATGTCCATTAGGCTTACCTACTTGACCTATAGGTGACAACTAAAAAGGACATACACTACCTACCGTTAGAGAAGATATACCCAGATTAGATGGGGAAACAAAGTAGCAGAGTAACTGCACTCTGTACCCATACTATAAATTATGAAAAGATCTGCTCAGCTGGGTAACCACATACAAAGAACAAATATTCAACCAGAGGTTAATTCTAAGGTATTAAAAACAAACTTGCAGTGCAATTAGCACACAGTCATATTTTGGGTGGTCATTTAGGAATGGATAAGATAAAACATAACATTTTATTTATATTTTGCTGGCCAGGCATTACAACAGGCATGTTTTTTTTTTTTTCTTTTGCACTGCTTATACATAATGACAAAAGGCAGCATCTGTCCAGTGTTTAAGAACAAGTACACACCATCAGTCATCATGAAAATCACATTTTAAAGAATTAACAATGGACTTTGTAGGGCCAGTTGTGATATATATTCTGGTACTACAGGTTATGCAATAAAACGTCCAGAGGCAGTTCTCTGAGGAGAGTGAATGCAATGTGGCAAAATTCACTGCAAAAGAACTAGCTCTGCTTTTTCCTTTTTTTTAATTTTTCTTAATAACTAACATGTTTGCAAGAAAATAAATATTCTTCTTAGCAAAAAAAACATAAATAATAGATTATATAAATTCAATTGTGTTCATATTTTATCAATTAAAGTTTGTAAAGTATCCCAACATCCAAAATGTGTAATGCAAGTTTTACATCTTATTCTCGTTGTTGCTTTTCTTATATTTTATTCAAAATATAGCATCTAATTCCAGAAACAAAGGAGCAAAACTGGATTTCTATTTATTAGTAATTCATTTTCTTTCCACAGCCTGTAGACTTCCAAGCACTGAATATTTTTTGTCTGGTAACCAGTACATTTATAATTTATCCTGTTAAGGTTATAGTAACCAGACCATAAACTCTTAAAGACATGTACATTTTCCTAGTCTTGTCTTTTCTTGCTTTTTACTAGCGTAAAACTTCTCACAGCAAGCCTTACTAAGTCACACCATTAATATCCAAAGTAATGCATGAACTTTATCATTTTTTTTTATATGATACAGCTAAGAACATCTATATGCCACCATCAGACTATTGAACTAGTTCAGTCCTTTAATACAACTTTAAAATGTATGTTACAGTTGGCTATAGAAATGGATGGAAGAAACTGGGACCATCGACTTTTATGGCTTCTATTTGTTGTAAGGCAAGTACCCCAAGCCTCAAATGGGTCTGTAAAAGTTGTAGTGTTATATGTCTGACATTCCCAAGACTTGGTAAATTTTGCAAAAGAAAAATGGGAGGAGGAAAACAACTGCTTTTAAAAGTGTGATAAAGCATTTTACAGGCCTGCAGGTAAGGTAGAAATATAATGCCTATAATAAATGAATATGGTGGGAGCACTGGAGACATAGTGGGAACATGTAAAATCACTGATATCTCAGGGAATTCAAATGTCAATGTTCAAGGAATTCAAACCGCTAACCATGATGATCTGCAATGACTCTATCATCCAAGTATTGCAAACAAAAAGTATACAGTTGGGCTTTGACCTTACAATCAATTTGTAAACCTCCATTATTATTCAGGTCATAGCTTCCTAAAAACCAGCTAGTCTCTCATGGGCTTTTGTCCTGTCTAACAGAGCTAGAACCAATGGTACTATGGTGATAGGTCACATGACATAGTAACTGATGAGCCTGGAAAACACTTTGCTTATTGTAGTCGTGTCTGCTGTTTATGCTCCATTCAGTTTGTCATTAGCAGGGAAAGTTCACAGCTTCTGATTATAAGTAGGCAGGTAAACCAGAGAGGGGCAACTGTTCATCACTACCAACAAGAAATAACTGCTTCTGTGGGGTGT
>NC_056749.1:813920502-813960502 GCF_019279795.1 Protopterus annectens | reverse complement strand
GGCCTTCACTGAAAGGCTGGCTTCACCATCTGAGAACTACTGTTCCAGAATGAAAAAACATTTAGCTTGCATCACACTAATTAATTATACCACTATAATGACAGAGAATTGCCCTCTGTAATATAAGAACATTTCAGTCTGTGAGTAGTTTTGTGTGTGTGTGTGTGTGTGTGTGTGTGTGTGTGTGTGTGTGTGTGTGTGTGTGTCTGTATGTGTGTGTGTCGGTGGTATGCTCAAGTGCCCTTATTTTCCTTGTTTATTTCTGAGTTATAATATTAATTTCTTTCATCATATATACAGGAGTAGAAGGGGTACTAGGAGAAATGCTGACAAGATGTAAAATACAGATGATGATCACCTTCTGCTACCCAGACACTCCAGAATAAATTCTATCCAATAAATCCATGGGGTACTAAAAATGGGTTCCAACCAAACTCTAAAAACCATAGTATCATCACTTTTGATAGACAAGTTCAGCTCATCATACCATATAGGCAACACACTACTACAACACAAAAATGTAGCCAAGGACCTAGAACCTTAGCTTGACTAATCTTTTTTGACCATCATATGACAACAGATGTCATGAAATCCTTTTATTTAGTACAGCTAGTAGTCAGAGGAATGTGATCAAGATCTGAAGAGATTGTCATGCCCTTAAACTCACCATTGATCATATCGATTTTTGGAGTACAACATCCAAGTCAGGATGCATCTCACTAAATATATGTACAAATTAGAAGAATGTTAAAGGTTCCTAGCCAAAAACATTACAATCCTAAAGTCCCTGAGCTACTAAGAGGGTCTGGAAGCTCTATCACTTTAATCAGTGTCTTACAGACTTGTAACCGGGAAATCTCTGTCTCACTTACCAGGCCTTTATAGGCCTAGTTGTCCTGGACCTCCTGTATTTCTACAAGTCAAATTTCTACACCAGTACTAGAACCAGTGACCTATATCTTCACCGCAAATAAAAAAAAAAAAAACATGGTAAAGTGATAGGATTTTAGACCAGCATATCACAAAAGTCTGGAATAAACACTTCTAAGCACTTCCCCCACATGTTAAGTAGTGTGACTGACTATCTTCCTTTAAATATAACCTAAATGCCTGAATGAGTATGCACAAATTTACTCTGGGATTGACTGTTATGGCATTCCTGGAGAAAGGAGGTGTGGCATGAGGGAGTATATTAACAAGGCAAGCTTTCAATTCTATGAAATCCATGAAATCTGTGAGTCAAGATGGGAAATTAAGTAATACTTTAAATACAGTAATGTACAACAATAGTGAATAGACTCATTTAAAAGCTAGCCATACATCTGCCAGAAAAGGCATGCATCATCTCACAATAAAAGCTTGCAGAGTTTCAGACTTCTGGAATATCTGTGGAATGCAGCTCATGTGTTTGTGTTTTCTTCCTGCATGCTATTTATAACTAGGGTCTTGAAGAATAGTTTATATAGTGTCACAAGAAAACAGCATTTAATATGTACAGCCTGTACTGGAATCTTGACATGAATTTAGTGACAAAACTGGACTTATACGAGTCAAGTCCCCTTACAATGCTGTAGAGCAGTAATGTGAAAAGACAGAATGATATATCCATAGTATTAAGCCCAAGAAATGCAGCTTACCTTGCAAGGTAGTTTAGGTGAAAACTGGAGGGCTTAAATCCAGTGGCTTGATCTATTTAACAGTGCATCATGTTTAGAAAATAAAGCAGCAGATGGAAACTTTTTGTGTATAGAGGTGGATTACGTTATTAAGATTTACAAAGGCATCTAGCTATTTGTTGAGATGAGCTTATATTTAACTATGACTGACTAGAAGATTAGGCAATACGGAGAGTCTAGAGAAAACTTAACATAGATGAGACCTTATTATGCACCAGAAACTAAATGTCAACTGAAATAATAAAGGCTTACATAACAGAGTTAAATTATAGAAAAAAGCAGTGAATTTGGTGAATTATGGGTCACTTATAAATTACAGAATTGTGTGTAGCATAACAATTGATGTGGAAAAGCAAATTGTCATATAAAAATTACTTGACACTGGCTGTTGATGCATGCTGAACAAAGGAGGTCACAGGTTTGTAATGAAACACTTAGCCAAAGAGACAAATACAAGCAAATAAAAGATGGAGAATACCTCTAAACCAGGAATGAAGCATACTGAGCATTTATATTGAACACACCAGGCTAAGCTAACCTATGAGTGTTAAGTTGCAACCAGTAGCACACCTGTACATTGCAATATATCCCAATGATAAAGGTAAATGCAATGTGTTACAAATCATTGACGAAAATGAACAGTGAGAATTGGTTGATGTAACAGAACTTTGTCTGCAGTAAATGCATACAACCTTCATTAGACATGAATGTTGCACAAACAAAATCTGTTGGACTAAAACACTATATTTCAATTTGCCAGAAGATTGAATATAAACTTGATACAAGTGCTGAATGGAATATACTGGATGAGTGGTCATTTAAATCACTAGGTATGAAATATTCATTGAATTCTTCATTTTTTATATTGCTAACATATTAAAGCAACATGTTATTACTAAATGAACACATTCAGCTGAAATGTATGTATGAGGGCAAACCTTACAGATTGGTGCTCTATGGAGTAATCAAATGTACTGACCAGGATATCCATTAAGCATCTGGACATGGAGAAGTCAATCTACAGTGTAAAGGTTTAGTTTGAAGTCTTACGGTGTAAAGATTAGACTAACACAACGAATGCATCATGCACATCCTCAAAGCTCAGATTCAACACATGCACAGTTTTCTCCCCTCCAATAATCAGTTCATATACCTGTCAAGGGGGCAACGTTAATATTAGTGGCACAGAAATGGCAGCCACAGGCAGTCAAGAGAGATTTGCAGGCATTAATAAGGAGATTTTTACTAAATAATGAGACTTGTCTATGGATCTCATGTGATTGTTAGGGAAATACTCCATCATTTGTGAGTCATAGTCCCCTATATATGCAGCAGCTATGAGGCAATGAATTGAGTAAGAACTCAAATCTATATAACACATGAGGGTCATTCCTAGATAAACTCAACTGAATGAGTTGGCAAACAATGCAGAGACATTAATCATACTTAATATAACACAGATGTGCATAGATTCTAGGACTTAGGTGATAAAATGAGAACACTATTCTCTCAAGATGGTGGATAAAGTAGTGGCAATTATGCTGAGGTATTGCTGGGCACATTCAAAACATTGCTGGAACATCATAGGCTATTGCAAATGCCATTTGGGATCTTACCAGCACTGGCAGTGTCCCCAAACATTTGAAGGACTAGATGGAATACTGAATCTCATTACTGATATGTTGGTATACGAAGAGTCCAGGACAGCACATGGTGATAGAAGGAAAGAATTGTTGAAATGATTGCATCACTACAGTGCAAAATTAAATGTAAAAAAGTTCCAGATTTGTATTCAGTCAATCAAGAATATGGAGCATATTATTAAATGACAAGGAAATACAGCTACATCTTAAAAAGTTTCAAGCTTTACCAACCACAGAAAACTCTGAAGACAAATGAAATCTGCAGAGATTCTTATGAGTGTTACTGCATTTGGCTTTTCTCAACCCTAATCTGTCACAGATTTTGCTGCCACTAAGAATATTTATGGAAAAATATAATGCTGTTCCTAGAATGACAAGGAGAAATACTTTGGCTCTTTGAAGAAGCCAGTGACATACTTCCGTACAGTGAAGTATTATGACCTAAAGAAACCACTGGTAATTGAAATGGATGCTAGCCAATCAATAGTTGAAGTGACATTACTGCAAGATGGACAGCAAGTGGCCCATTAGTCACATTACATAACCATTACTCAGATATAGTATGGATAAGTTAAAAAAAGAGCTGTTGTCCATAATGTGCTAGTGAAACTTTTCAGAAAAGTAGTTGATTTGGAATCAGATAAAAACATCACAAATGATGTTTAGCCTGAAGAAGTTCTACATTAAGGTTAATTACAATGTAAGAAATCCTATGCATGCAGCTGACATTCTGGACAGAGCTTATTTAAAGTAAACTCCTGCTTAACGTCTTGACAGTGAAATGGAAGTACCTGTAGTAGGAGTGTACCTGGGAATAAAAAAAATCAGCCACACACATAATGACTGCAAAATGCAGAATTTGAATAGGGTATTTGTGACTGGGTAGTATGAGAAGAGGTGGAAACACTTTGCTGATACTATGGTGCATCTTTTATTTAATTAATTCACTTATAACCAAGAGCTGTTTGCTGTTCACAGCAGATAGTCTCCACTTACATAAATGAAGAGAGGCTACATATTATGCCCAAGGCCCACTTAAGAGTAATAAAATGCAAAGAAGAGGCTAGAGGCAAGCTATTGTGGGCTGGGATATCTACACAAATAGGGCAGGCTCTAATGTTGGATACAGATCCCCTGACTGGATCAAAATTTGTACAACCAACAGCCTGAACTCTGAGCAGCAGGTTGTCTAGTCAAGAATCAACATGGAAGTCGAGTTATGGGAGGATGATTAAACTCCCTCAGAGATGATCCTACATGTGTGATTCAATAATTTAGGACAATAGATATTTAAACGGTTTCTATTGTGTATATGGAGATTTCTAAGCAATGGTGTGCTTTACCCTATATGTCCAACTGTGAAACAATAACTGCTTCCTAGAACTGATAGTACTACCAAAGGCAAAAGTGTTTTGTAACATACAAAATTATGTGTTATACAGCCCTGCTTTCACAGTTAAACTACTCTACTTACAACAATTCTATGTTAAACTGCTCTCCTTTCTAGAAGGTACTTACCCATTTACCTCCTAGCAAATTTGTTTACTGTTCTGTACTTTCCATACTCACCCTGAAGTCCTTACAATTGTGTTTCTTATTCATTTATCAAATGGAGTCAGGGAGCAGTGGTGAAAGTAGGGGTATATGTGTGTGTGCATTTTCTTAAAACTTATACCTCTCTCCAATTTTAAGCACAGATTAAATTAAAAATTTCTCCCTTCCTCTGCCAACTCTGCCTTATGCTGCCTATTTTCTTCTCTTTCAAATGCAGACTGTAGAATGAAATATTTAGTACTGCACCATCCAACTTCCTGAAAACTTTGCCAGTATAATTGGTGAGACCACTCATCTACAGCCAAGAACCCCCCTCCCGCGTTTAAAGGAAAATTTAAAGTATGATTAATGCTTCAACTCATAACCATAAGCTACTGATATACTTTCCATCTATTTGATGTATCTAGCTATCATACAGTGTGCACAGTACAATAAGGCTTCTGCCCTCTTCACTAAAACTAAATTAATATAATTTTTCTTCCACTCAATACTTACTTAGCTAACAATAGCATATACTGCAAAATAAACATTAGTAAAATATATTGCCTAAGCACCCTACTTCTAACAATATTATCTTATACTAGGTGGAAAGTGATAAAAAAACACTTTTGTTACTGTCCATGTTACTGTCCCTGGAAAACAATGTCTTATATAAAAGTGAGTCCCTAACTTACATCAAACTTAGTAAGACAGGTTACCTCAGTATAGTGGCTGACATAGTACCTTCTACTACTATTTTCTTTACTATCAGAAACATCAGCAACAAATACACTGTGCTTGTGGTAGCTTAACCACGGTAAAATTGTTCTCTTTACTTCTAAATGCAGCTTCACTGATTGCTTCTCATGAGAATGGAATAGGCAGTGCATGGGCTCCACTATGCTACCCTACCCTGCCCTCAATTCCCACCTACCCCTACTTCAACTGTATTTAAACCAAACTAACTTGACCCTTACTTCCTCCACATCAAATCTGTGCATACATCCCCATAACCACTCTATTCACACTTTCCTCCATTTGCACTCAGCCTCTTGTCTTGCAACCCTCTAGATCTTTCTCTAAACAAAACAAAAATAGAACTTCTAGATACTTTCACTTATCAATGGCTCACATCTCACCTGTATCTCACAAAATCCCCAACAAATCCTACACACAATACACCACACAATGATATGCTCACACCTAATTAATTTACTACTCTTCACCACACTTACATACATGTCTAACTATCAATCTTGTATGTCTCCTAAGAGCAAATCACCCACCAATCCACATCCCCATACATCACTCACAACAGCATCCTACTTTCTCATTTCATCTCAAATACACCCGTCAAACTGCTCCAACCTCTTTGGGTACATATATGTAAAAAACTAACCTGGAAAACATACACCATTTCCTTATAAACAAATAAAAATCTAAATGGCATTTCCATCTCTATTAGCTTCTCATCTGAAACTCAGCATAACATCCAACCAAACCCAAGCTCTGCTACTACTATTTCACAAACTGCATCAATACCCTCCATAAATTTAGCACCTCTAGCTAGAAACAAATCTGACATAATGCTAAATTTAATCTCAGAAGCATTTACAATAAACTCAAAGAGTTCCAAACATGCCTAGTATTTTATTATCCTGATACAATCCAGCAAAAATCTCATGTAAAGCACAATGAAATGTTGCCTCCAGGTTATTACATTTTCAGACTTGAGAGAACAGATAAATGAAGCGGAGAAGTAGCAATTATATAAAAAAATTTTCTTAGAGCTTACACTTTTCTCACACACTTTACCCACATTTAACAACTCAGAATACCTCATAGCACATCTCAGACTTAACAAAAGAAAAGCCATTGGCATCACTGAACTTGACATCCCACCAGGACATAATAGTAACACAGCAGATCAACATCTGCTCTAGCTGTATAACAATCACATAATCCCCCAACAATGCAGATATACTTCAGGAGGGTTTTGATCAGAAAAATGACTCGTGCCAGAACCGTGGCCTAAAACTAAATGAGAAGAATGCATTATCATACCCTTTTGTAAGTGAAATACCCCTGCAAATTACATCAACAGCACGCCCCTTAGAGTGGATTCGGAGGTGAGAAATCTAGGTAGACCGATAGATAGTAGCCTGGAAATCCTGTTATGTGGCACAACTTAAAAGTAAAGATATGGCATCCATAGCCAAGGAAATTATAGTTCTGCTGCACTCAACCCTCATTAGACCAACATGTAACCACAATGCACCATTTGGCATGTACTTGACTATGCACTTAGAGCAGATGGAGTGACCTCAGAGATTACTCACAAAGAAAATACAAGGTATAAATAAAATGAACCTATGAGGATAGAATAAAAGCCCTATCTCTTTACTCTGTCTCCTACTGATCATTAAGGGATGTCTTATGTCTGACCTAGAAGGCACTCACAAATTCAGCCCTGATGGAGCTGCACAAGTCAGACAGTATGAGGGTCACCCCATCTAGGGATTTAAACTTATTCAGTGGCTCAAACAAAACAGAGATTGTCCCTTCTTTGGAACAGGCTTCTTATTCACATTACGCAGAGCCCTTCCCTGGTCCTCTTCAAATGCAGTTTGGATCAATGGATGGGGAATCGCAAATTCAAACAAAGTTAGTGCCTATGTCCCTTATGGACTGGAGCAATCTATAAGATTCTCAATGCACAGGCACAAATCCATGCCACCTCCTTGCCCCTAGGGGCCATATATTGGGTAAAATTGGGTTATATTGTCTAGGCTTGTAAGGACCCTTAAGCTGTTAGCCTAGTAATCTCCTATGAACTTATGAACCTATGAATATATCTCATGAAACCATTATAATGGGTGACTTTAACATAAAACAGACTCTAAAGGCACAAACATCCCATCAAAGAATTTACCTGGTTTCTCACAAATATTAAAAGATACAGCCAGGATACATAAGTACACAAATAAGGAATCCATCTTAGACTGGATTCTTAGAAGCAAACCAAATAACATAAATTGCTATGGCTGCCTTGCTGACAGTATCAGTGACTATCTACCACCTTATGCTGTCAGAAACTATCCCAACATATGCAAGCAGGTAGTATACAGATAGGTGTACAATATCAAATACTTAATAATAATTCATGCAACTTCATCTCAACAATCAAGCTCTACAACTGGAATATCCTAAAGACCATGCCACTAGATGATGCTGTAACCTATTTCAATAATACTTTCCTAAACATCCTCAATAGCCAGACACTCAGAACTAAGAGAGTCCGATAAAACCTGCAGCATGGCTAACAAAAGTACTAGGCAAATACTTATTCAAAGAGACAAAGCATGGAAAATATGCTTCAAAAAAAGAAAACTATTTTGGTCATTCATAAGCAAACTACTACACCTCCCCCCACCAAACAACTACTCCCACATTAACAACCAGTAACAACCCAGAAGCTATAACCACCCAGTTCAAATCGTACTTTATAAACTCAGTACCTCTCTTACTAAACAAAGCTCTCCTACCTTCCTCACTACCCAGCCTCATTTAATAACAGCGCTAGATCCTTCTCTTTCCAGATAGTCCCAAGTAGCACCATAAAAATACCCAAAAAACTGAAACCAATGATCTTAGCAGCAGGCAACCTACCAACAGATTACCTAAAACTTCTGAAGTTCAAGCCTTCACTGTTTCTAACCTAATTTACTGATCTATAACAGAAAAACATGTCCCTGCCATGTGAAATAAATTGTTTATAATTATACTTTACAAAGGTGGAAACTCAACTGACCTATCCAAATGTAGACCCATAGCTATACTACAACCACCATGAAAATATTTTATAAATATATCGACTCCCAGCTATTTAAGTGTCTTAGACATCTTCCCTGTATGACCCCACATGGCTTCCACCCCCAGTCATAGCACAATTACTACACTTATTAGCTTTACCAAAGTGATCAAACCATAATAATAATGGCACTCCAGTATTATCACTCTTCTCAGATCGACCACAGTCTTTTGACACAGTTTCCCATCAAAAACTTCTCGGAGCCTTCTCCCTGATTCTAAATCAATCATCTCTCACCTGGTTTCATAGCTATGTCATAAATACACAATAGTTAGTAAAATGGAAACAAAAATTCTCCTCTTTCCTTCCGGTCACAGTTGGAATCCCACAAAGATCAATACTGGGCCCATTTCTATTTAATATATTTGTAAACGAATTCTATGCTGCCACAAAAATGCAGATATAGCTCGGTATGCAGAAGATGCAACCCTCATCTGCTCTGCCCTAGCACTTCAAATCCTGCATCAAATCAAAAGAATCTGTGAAAAAGACTGAACTAATGGTCTTTATACAAAAACAATTTAATACTCAAAACACACAATGTCCATATTGTTCCATCTGACAACATAAAAACTGAAACTATGCAGAAGCCAAATTACTTTGATACTCATAGATGACAAACTCAAATACAACCAACATATTCTCCAAACAATCAAAAATATGCACAAAAATAGGCTCCCTTTGTAGAGCCTCACTAATCTTAACAATACCCTTAAATCCAAAGTCGATGTATGTCATAATAAAATAGCAAGATTCACCACATATTCATCTTATAAATCCCACCAATGGACAGCCCTAAAGGACCTTAATTGGCTAGAATTCCCAAATCAGCTAACCTGCTCTCAGCTCACCACTGACCACAAACTTATCTGCAAGCCAGATAGTTGTTTCTCTCTAAAAAGCATATTGCTACAATACAGCAACAACATAACACTACTCTGCAATAACAAATCTCTCCTAGCTGTAAGTAACTCAAAAAACTCTGCAGGAAAATTAACCGTATTCTTACTGTGTCTCAAAACTGTGGAACTCCATCCTACTAGAGTTACAACTTACAGAAAACTACAAATGCCTTAAAGGTTTGCTAAAACAGCATCTGCAAAGCACTTGGCACTGGCTCTATACCTGGATAATTTCTGATCCTGAAGAAAATACAAGCTGCAGTACCGCTGACAAAATGATAATTGCTCTGTACTAAAATGATGGTGATTACAATTTCCTTTCTATCTACTATTGTAAACATTTAAATGATTATATTTCCTAACTACCTGCTCTGATCCTCACTCTCCCTCATCATACCATGGCTTACTAATTTAACTGATTATATCCCTTAACTAACAGCTCCTACTTAATCCTCACTCTCCCTCATTGTACCACGACTTACTAATTTCAACCCCAACATCAGTGTTTGTGTCTCCCTGTTTTTCTTTGTATTTCTGTCTGCTACAACCTTATGCAAATGCATAGGCAATCTCTTACTTTATTTTTTCCTATGGTCAAAAATTGTATGATGAGAGGTTGGCATTAATCATCTGTTACAGTTAATTATGTATACAAAAATGCATGTATAATTATATACAATTTGGAAAATGCAAATACACTGTAAATTGTCTATATGTGTGACTACTGGAGCTTTTCTCCATGGGCCTCTGCTGAAAAAGGAAATCTATCCCAATGGATAAATATATAAATAAACAAACAAACGTTTGCACAGTGCAGCTTTAAAATATCATTATTCTGTAAAGTAAATATGATATAGAGGGATAGCATGTGCAGTAATTGGGACAATAGTGTCTGCTGGCAGTGTCATGCATCAGCATATAGTGCAGGCTTGCAGAGGGGCATCTAGCTTTGAATATATAGCTATTCGATACACGTTGAGTATGTGTTCCTCCTGCATGACCTCACACTAGGAGGCCTGGAGAATATTTTATAGCTACATAACAAAGGTTTTTAGAAAAATAAATGAAGCAATGCAGAGACTGACAAAATGAATTCAGTTCTACTCCAAGCAGTAGAGTATATCTAAAAAAAATCACCTTATGCCCTGCACATAGGATATACACACAACATTTTCTAAAACCTTCATAACACAGAAGAAAATGTACTTTATATGATAAGCATTTGAATGTAGACATTCTATTCAGAGATAAAACCTGACATTTATTGAGGCAATTATTAAGGACATAAGTGTTGCTAAATACCCTTGTGGTAAAGGTAAGTAGAGTTCTGTTGTAAATTCCTTGTGCATGGCTCTCATAAGAGAAAAGGGTTGTGCATTAAACTACAATGCATAGAGGTTTGTTTTTCCACTGTCTGAGGCGAGCATGAATGGAATAGAAAACATGGAGTGCTATATTATACTGTGTTCCATAGTAAGACATATGTAGGTCTGACCTAAGAAGCCTAGGAAGATATGATGATGTTATAAAACATTAGTGTTAGACATCAGACATCATACAACATGCACATAAATCATTGCATCTTAACCTGGTGACACTTACTTTTTTTTTTTCTGTTTGTTTCTATGAAACAAAAATTAAATTTGATCATGAAAGCAAGAATTATGTTTTTGCAAGAAGAATAATTATTAGTACTTGAAAATATTGTACCTCATAGACAAAGCCTTTAATTTTCAAGTTGCACCATTGAAAAATACATCCTTGCCTTCATACTGAAATGCTGCAGTGCTGGGGTTTGTTATTTTTAGTGAGTAGGTGTACAGATCCCTACATGGAGGGTGTGTGGGAGGGAGCCAAAACTCACACTGGAAAAGAAAGTAGATCTGTGTTCCATGGCTGTTTCCTTTGGGAAAACCTTCATGCTGACAAATGAGTCTTACTGAGACATGACTGAGTGACTCATGGTTCATTAAATCATAAAAAAATCATTTTGAATCATATTCTGTAATACAGTAGGTAGGCTACTTTGCCATTTTAAAATAACTACTAGCATGTGTTCCAGCTCCTGAGCATACAATTGTAACATAAACAAATCCTACTAGCTTTTCTGTACCTGAGTTTGTGTTGCACTACAACAACTATTTCAGGGGGTTTCATCCATCTTGACTAGGAATTTTTTATGCCTGGATAGAGCTAGGGATTTTGGACTTGTAAAACAAAATTAAGGATGTCACTATAACTTAACAGTTTATATTTTTAATGTTTCACTTTTTGATTTTTTCTGGACTTTTTTTGAGAATTTAATATACTGCTCTTTATCTTACATGATTATATTTTCTGTGAGTACAACATCTGTTGCATTATAAGGTAGAATTATACAGCATTGCATTTGTTTCAATATGTACTCTTTTTACCAATAATTTATGGTTTACTACTGACACTTAGGCTTAATTTCATTATTTCTAAATTTAAACTTAATTATACCTGATTTTTTTAACAGACTTTTGTGAACTTGTCTTTATTTATTCATTTATTTCCAGTCATATAGATATGCCTACTATTAACATAGATAGATTGTTATTGGAATATATGCATGAGTTTTGCAGTCAGTATTTGAGAATTTCTTTTTTGCCTCCATATCCTATTGTTTGCTAACCATCTCCCCATACCTCACAGACCCATTTGTTCATTTTCTGAAGGGGGTAGTGAAATCCTACTGCAAGCCTTATTACAGATCACCCCTTCATCTCCAGGATGATAAATGTGAGCAGAGTTCATTTCTACATTTTTTGTGTGTGGTTCTCATAAGAAAAGAAGTTCTCCATTAAATTGCAGTGGATAGAGGTTGTCTGATTCACTGCATGAAAAAGCATGAATAGAGTTGAAAAGAAGTCCACATAGACTATTCCTTTGTATGATTAGCACCCCTTCATCATTGTGAGAATTTGGAGATGGGGTAGCATATGTACAGTCATAACAGTGCACATTTTTGGATATGAAGGTAATGGGAAACCTTAACTGAGGCAGCTATGCATGTGATCAGTGCATCGTCATACTTAATGAACCCCCCCCCCCCGAAATCCCTCATCCATGCTGCCAGATAAAATTGATCTGCTTCATGATGGGGAGTAGAAGCACCCAACTGCTTAGAGACCCACCACTCCAGCATGGGCAAGCAAAATAGATACTCATTCCCCCTAAGTAATTGAAACCCCCAGCCTCCAAGTTAGTAACTGGACATGGGAGATCTTGGTCACAGGACTCTGTAACTCAAGGCCACACAGCCAGGTAAGAGTATGTGACCTTTAACGGAATGGCTGATATTTTTCAAAATGTGGGGTTTCTGTTTTCCTATTGCAGTAGCATAACTTCAACACATCCTTTTTTCAGTTTTGTATTTACAATTTTTGCAATATCTATGGTTGTATGGCTCTAAACATTTTAAGTCATCCTGTATTTAAAAAAAATGTAAGTAAATGTGTTTTAAGGGCAATATATCTGGGAGGAGAGTCATAATCATAGTATTAATTTTGCAAGGGTATTACATGGCAAAAGAGTCGTGGAAGTAGAAACACAATAAAAAAATATGTTTAAGGAGGGCTCAGTGCTTATGTGACTGAACACTCAATGTTCTATGGTATGCATTTCATGTACAAAGGATATACTATTGCATGAGCAGCACTTTGCTATCAAGTTTAAAAATTCAGCATTGTGCAGCAGGGCATGAAACATATCTGCAATGTAATTCAGTTAAAGGCACAACACCCCTTCTATAACAATGACAGATACCCTATTCCACAACAGCATCCTGCTGTTGCTCTACACAAGAATTACAGTATTAAACACACACAACACTCCATGGCAGAAATAACTATTTAATCCACAATGAATGTTTACAGCACACACCATGAGATGATGATGATGAAAATACAATATAATAGGGACGTGTCACATCTACAGACAGACTTTTATGAGGTATGAGTGCACTTGCGTGTCTTTTTCTTGTCTCGGTAATGGTATGCAAACACATTTTGCATTCATGCATAATGTATTAGTTTCATACCGCTTACCAGAGCTATGAATGCAGCCCATAACCTGTGTTAAGCAGCCTATCTGCTCCTTAGGTAACCCAAGGTTATGTATAATTAGCAGAGTACATCTTATTGCTTCAATGTGTTGGTAATGCTGGATCATTGTGAGATATGATCTGTTCATTACATGCTACCATGCCAGGTCATGTGACCTGCATGACTCACATGTGCTGTTTTGTTTTTGGTGATTATTGTCAGCACTGAGTATTAACAAAAGCACTGTTATAGTGTGGTTACAAGGGCCTTTAGTTGCTGATAAATTTCATGGGCATTTGAGGATGGTATCATCATGCAATGTTTATGATTAATTGGGTGGGGCTAGCTTTCTTTAATGATGTCCTGCAATGGTTCAAAAATTACATCTCCAACCACTCCTTAAGTCTCCTTGAACCTAATAATACCAATATCTCAGGTTCTTGCAACGAATGTCTTCCTCAAGCTCTGTGCTGCGTCCACTTCTTTTTTCACTATTTCTTAACAATCTTCCCTGGCATCTCCGTCATACCAAGTGTGTTATCTAGTGCTGATGATATTGCTTTCCTTAAAGGGAATAAGTCTGCTTTCTATTTAATAAACTGAACTTTAGGCTGACTTCCTAGCTATCTGGAGATGGCTGCATAAAATAAAGTAATGGTTAATAATCAGAAAAGCTACATGATGCTATATGCCCCTCATCAAGGGACTTATTGCCCAATCAGTCTTACCATAACAGACCCTACATGTTCTCTTTTCCCTCATATGTCTAAAACTCTGAATAAAGATATTTAGGTCTTCTTTTTGAGCTGCACCTGTCTTCACATAAACAGGTTAAATCCCAAATTCAAATTGTTTTGGGTCAACTTAGGCTCTCTTATAGGATCTCTAATCTTACTACAGAGGCTCACCAAGCCACAGCTATACATGTTCTTCCTAGACTTGAATATGGGTTAGCCATGATATCTCTGAGCTCATCACACAATAGCACATGGCTACAAAAAGCTGAAAATCAAATCCCAAAATTAAGTAACCTCTCTACTAGATTAGAACACCATTGCATCACTTTCACCAAAGAAGAAAATAGCTACCAGCCAATAATAGGGTTACTCTACTCCTTTAATCCACTTACTTACAACTTCCGTGGACAAGGATACTGTCACACACACACACACACACACACACACACACACACACACACACACACACACACACACACACACACACACACACACACACACACACACACACACACACACACACACACACACACACACACACACGCACACACACATGCACACATGCACACACACATACTTTCTTTGAAACTTCATTTTGCTCCTTCCCTGCAGACCTTACCATCCTTTACTCGATCCATCAGATATCCTTCTCTTAATTGTTTCCATCTTGTAAAGATTGTCTGTCTGAACCTAACATGTTGGCAGGTAACCCTGCCTAATTCAAGAAGTCACTTCATTCCCACTTCCTTAGACGAAGCACATGTACTTGAATAAGAGATACTGGTTAATATGTTTTCTGCTTCTCCAAGCTACCTGTCTCACTGTTCTATATAACTGTATTCCACTCTTAACAACACTGTTGTATATCCCAGCCCCTTATCTTTAAATCTTAGTAATCGCTTACTCAATTTTCCCATACATGTAACATTCAAAGCAACATCCAGATGGTGACAGTTGACACCAACTCTCTTGATTCAGTGCCACTCTCAAACCCTCTTCAACAGTCATGCTTGACTGCAGCAGGACATTTCTCACACAATCCATCCATCTCTTTGCTGGATGCCCTCATTTCCACTTGCCTTCTTCTTATCTGTCCCAAATCGCCTTCACCAGATTGTCTTCTCCTTTCTTATATATGCACCTGAACCATGATAACCAGTTTTCTTTGACCTTCTCTACAACTGTAGTTAGTTGCACCTCTACTCTGACATCCTCAATTCCCTGTCTGTCCCACAGTATGCATCCTCCAACCCATCTAGGCACTTCATCTTCATAACCTCTAGTTTCCTCAGTTGTTCTGCCTTTACTGCCCAGGTATTAATGGTTGTGCCACCATTTTGTACATCTTACTTTTCAGAGTTTTTAGCTACTCCTGACACTCTGTGCCAGTTGGCTGTAGCCCCTCTGATTCTAGCTTTGACCTCCTCATTCAGACTTCCCTTCTCATCAGCCATCCATCCCAGCTACTTAAAGCTGTTAACATCTCACCATTTTACCTTCTATCTTAATTCTTAGTTTCTTCTGATTTCCAACATTTGCTGCCATTACAACTCTCTTATCTTCAAACAGTTTCATCCGGTGTGCCTTCGGTTTTGCATTCCAGTTTCCTATCCTTTGCTGAAGTTCTTATTCAGAGTTTGCCTGTAATACCACATCTAAGGTTGTCACCTTTCACTGTGGCAAAAATTATTACCAAAGCCAAATCCTCACACCACCCCAACTCTGCCTGTCTCCCCCTTTGCCCATCTACTGCCCTCTAATATTGTGATGTAAATGGGCATGTAAGGGAAGAGAACTTAATTCTCAAGTGTACCTCTTACAAGGAACATTCCTCGTTTTGAAAAAAAAAAGCTCAAATTCCTTGCCATTCCACATTGAAAGCATCTACCACACATTCATTTTTTTAACTGATATCAGTGGTAAATATTATTTGAGTCATATAAATTCATCAAAAGAATCATTCATAAGTATAAAGTAAAACATTACCATCATGTTGTGGGATTCCTAGCTGAAGTTGTTAACACACAGTTAATACTGTAAGTGTTCCACATTTTGCCCACTTGTTCTATTTTATAAAAAGTGTTCCACATTTTGGAGCTGAAAAGTTGAAAGCCGTAGAAGAGGAATGTCCTATTTTTCCTTTCTTGGACATGACTGCATCTTGTTAACAATGTTTTTTTTTTTGTAAAAATAGAAAGATCAAGGTGATTTTTTAGCAAAGTTCAGCATTCTGTTTGTGCTACAAAACAGAGCACCAGAGATTGTGCAATGTTTTCTGGACTCTGATTTCCAGATAGTCCAAAAAAAAACAAAAAAAAAACATTAAACAAAACAAAACAAAAAAGTAGACAAGTAGCAACCCTAGCCACATTATCTGCATACAGTAACTTTGCTTGATTTCTACCATCCAACCCGTTTGCTAATGTAGTCCATCACCAGTATGAGCGACAAAGGGCACAGAGCTAAATCTTGATGTATGCTTACTCCAGCTGGGAACCCTTCTGTGAGGCCGAACACTATTATTACTTGTGTCACTAAGTCCTTGAACATAGACTACAGTAATTCTACCAATGTTTCAGGGACTTCAAACCATTGCAGAACTGCCTAAATCATCTTTCCTGGTCTCACACTATACAGTAAGTTCATATTTTTGTATCTAGAGTCAGAAGACATAATTTAAAATAAATATATTTTGTTATCTACTGCAATGACATTATGGAGTACAAAGATATTGGGAGGAATTTAATAAAGCCTACATGTTTTTTTTACAGTGTAGGCATAAAGATGCACTGCTTACATGAAAGTAAGCAGGTTTTAGATTCAGTAAGCACTGCTGAGTGGCACACATGCACCCGCCAACACAGGAAGTTCCATGGCATGCAAATCACCTCATAAGCAGGTGAATCTAATGCAAATGAGTTAGGTAGAGCAATCCAGCAAGCAGATAGGCAGCCCTTCAGACCCCATGTCAGTGTCTGTAGTGTACAAGAAAAATTCCATGTACAGGAGTGTAGACAGACAAAAGGGGCTGTAAAAATGTAGATATATGGACAGAAATGGCATACCACATACATATATGAGTGAAACTATCCTCTTGTGTGTCTGAAAAATTAAAATAAATAAGTTAAATTAGTTTTAGTTTTTTTTAATAATCTGGGCATATTTGCACAGCAGCCTCACTGTGCAAACATGCTTTATAAAAAAAAAAATTGGAAAAAACTAAATTAATATTATATGAAAAAATGTATTACATGACCTTGCGTGGAGTTTCTACAATTGTGCACCAGTGCTGTTGCTAACGTGGCAGGGCTATGAAACATGTAGTTTCCAAGCTGTGAACATGGATCCCTATGCAAATGAGGTGGAGTTACTGAATAGCATAAAATGGGTAATCATGTCCACATATCCCCTTTGTATAGGCAGAGAACCATGTAGTTGTTTATAGAGGAGGTAGCCGACATCAAGGGAGGGTGTGTCCAAAGACTTCTAAGCTTATTTCAGCTTAGCTGCGCCTGTTCGCATGGTGCATCACCATGTTGAGCATGTCCTTTCGGGAGGGGTGTGCACTAACTTCTAAGCTTTGTTTAGCTAAGGGGCACATGTTTCTGTGTGTTTGTGCTGAGCGTCGCTATGATGAGAGTGGAAGTCTGGGGCACCACAGTGCTGAGTGCATCTAAAAGCCAACGACATATTAATTAGTTTTGACCCCTGTTTAAGTTAAACTAGGGCCATTAAATGATGTTAATGATATACTAAGCAGGTGGAATGCACCATAGGTAGCCAATCACACAGTCAGAATCTAAAGCAGAGCACTATAAAGTATCTTTGCATCAGTCTCCAGAGCCGTGGATGAGGGTAAGGCAGTCCACACAGCTTATCTGGACCTTGCCAAGGCCTTTGACACCATCCCCCACTCTGGAATCATAGATAAACTTACTAAGCTGGGCATTAATCCCTACGTCACTCGATGGGTTGCCAGCTGGCTTACTGACAGAACCCACACTGTAAAAGTAGCTGACTCCAAATCCAGCTCCAGACAAGTGACAAGTGGAGTACCTCAGGGTTCAGTCCTGGGACCTCTCTTGTTTGGCATGTACTTCTCTGAAGTACAGGCCAACACTAAGGGACTCTGGCAAACAAAGTTCGCAGATGACTGCAAACTGGGAGCCATTATTGAATCCCCAAATTATGTGGATACTCTACAAAAGGGCCTTACAGAAACAGATGCTTGGTGCCAGAGCCATGGGCTCAAGATCAATGCCAAGAAATGTATAGTTATCCGCTTTGGGAAAAAACATGCACTCATGAATTACCACATAGGTGGCAGTACACTAAACACCGAAAGTGTGATAAGAGACTTAGGGACACAGGTAACAGTGGTCTCACCTTCAATAACCACATCGCCACAACAGTCAGGAAATCCTTCTATGTGGCACACCTCATCACTAAGGGCTTTCCATCCAGAAAAAAGGAGGTCATTGTCCCACTGTACTCATCCCTCATTAGACACATTATAGAATACAATGCCCCATTTTGGTATGTACCTCTCAAGACATCTGCAACAACTGGAAAGGCTGCAGAAATACCTCACTAAAAGAATCACAGGACTAAAGCAGATGCCCTATGCTGACCGTCTTAAAAAACTCCAGCTATACTCTGTCACATATCATCTACTCCAAGGCGATCTCTGCTAAACATACAAGGCCATGTCAAACCCAGAGCTGCTGGACATGCTACACTTAAATAAATCCCAATCCCTCAGAGCCACACGCTCCAGGGATCTTAACTTTGTCATCACAATAAACAAAACATGCTGGAGGGATAGGTTCCTGTCCCAGAGACTCCCCAGACTCTGGAATAGACTGCCCATACATGTCAAGCAGAGTGCCTCTTT
Source organism: Protopterus annectens (assembly GCF_019279795.1). NCBI lineage: Eukaryota > Metazoa > Chordata > Ceratodontiformes > Protopteridae > Protopterus > Protopterus annectens. Next base: position 813,941,179 of record NC_056749.1, on the reverse strand, counting down.
GGCCCTCTTCAAAAGGAACCTTGATGATTGGATGGGAGAAAGGAAATTCACCCCAGGGATCACGCCAGTCACCCTGCTAGACAGGGGTCCAGGGAAGTAAATAGTGTGGGAAGAAATAGCCAGGGAATTGTTATGAAATAGCCAGGGAATTGTTATGGCTAGGCTTGTATAGGCCCTAGGGCCAATAGCCTATTACCAACCTATGAACCTATGAACCTATGCATACAGCCTACAATCTGATTTTTGCCCCATATTCTGCACCATTGCAGTACAGACTTGGGAATTTAAACTGAGAGAATGCTAAGGGCTGCTCATACCTCTCAGTATGAAAACATCAAAAATCTGGACGAAGGCCCATGAAAAATAGGTACAAATCTGTATGCTGATTAACATAAAATTTACATACATAATTATGCAAACCCACTCACTCCAATGGAATTGTGGGATACCAACTTTCAAATGCAAACTGAAGAACACACAACCAAAATATGGCCCCAGAGCCCAGACACTGTGGTAAATGGTAACCATTTTGTTTTTGAAATGTGTAGCAATGATGTTCACTAGGAAGGGAGAAGATGATAAACCTTAGGATTTTGTTTTTGGTGACTTGCAGTATGGGGGGTTTTGTGGTACAAATAGGGCATTTAATGGTAAGCAATATTCTAATCTTAGAAAAAGAATATTATAGTTTGCTAGGACCTCCAAAAGTCATTCTCCAAGGCCTACTGATCAGTGGCATAGCTCGAGTTTGTGCCCCCTGTGGCTGTCTTTGAGTTTGCTGCCCTTCCCCCTCACAAAATCATGGTCAAATGGGGCCCTCCATACACAGCCTTCCTCCCTACAGCCATTTTAATGCCCCATTACCTGGCTATTTTCCCCCTTTTACCATAAACACTGCAATGTGCATACTGCTTTACTTCTACAATGATTATTTATTTCATTTAAAATGTTTATTTTACATTTTATAGGGCAAGCACTAATAGACATCTGCTAAATAAAACAATATAGTCTCACAATAAAAATAGACTTAGCATTATAACCTCTGTGCCCTTGAAACTCACATTCATTGAAACAGCATTGAAACCCACATTCAAAGAAAATGCATTTGACCAGTGGCAGATAAAGATTACCTTTGGGCTGTTTTCAAATTATAGGCCCCTTGCACACAAATCATACATGACATTTTCCAGTAAACAATGAAACAAAATGCATGAACCAATATTGACAAAACTTCCCAATTCAGAACACTTCCATCATAAAAGTCTACTCAAACTTCTACAGTCCACAAGTATCAGTAAATTTGCACAACCGCTGAAGAAGTAAAAGTCATCTAAATAATTCCACATGAAAGACATCTGTAACTAATAAAGAGGTTGATGCTAGCAAACAGCTTTATATTTCACTGTTTCCTCTACAAATAAAATGTCTGTTGCCCTTGAGAAATAAATTGCCTATGTTACATTAAAAAAATTATAAGCTAGTAATATTGCAATAGGGAATGGATGGCAAACTGATAGCAGGTTCATAGTTACTAGGTACAACCCAATACAGTCATCCATCTACATACTGTGGGAGTAGAATCCACAGCCTTCTGCCTCAAACAGAAGTATTCTACCTGTTGTGCTACTAACAATGCAAAGAGATTTGACATAAGCAGCATTAAACGACTCTCACCCTGAAGAATTATGCAGCAGAAAGAATCTGGAAAAAGCCAAACTGTATTGGGGGGGGGGGCAAAGGCCCAAAACCAGGGACACATTTTAAACTTTGCTTGTATAATTTTAGAAAAGTTGCTAGAGTAAAATGCTTTGTGTTACCATGCATTTCCTGAAAGACAGGGAGACTGAAACTTAAATTGCTATCATTATTTAGTGAATTCAGTTCTCACTGATTTGCCAGAAAACCACAAATTTTAAGAGGAACAGACTAAAAGTATGAGCCAAACATTCCAATATGCAACTGTCCAGACATTCTGTAAAACTTTGGACAGTTGAGAACTATGGACTTAACTCTTTGAATCACAAATGGAGGGTGGTATGAGTAGAGAATTGGATGCTGGACATTGCAGAAAGTATTCAATACAAATGCAGCACATAGGGAAAAGCCTGCCGTTTCTGTCAATACACTTACACCAGTAAACAAAACAAATGCAGCACATAGGGAAAAGCCTGCCGTTTCTGTCAATACACTTACACCAGTAAACAAAACAAATGCAGCACATAGGGAAAAGCCTGCCGTTTCTGTCAATACACTTACACCAGTAAACAAAACAAATGCAGCACATAGGGAAAAGCAGTTTTTTTGCCTTACCTGCCTGAATAAACATGCCTCAAGTTAAATTAAATTATAGCTCTTCTGACAGGCTGTGTGTCTGCTGATGTCATCGCTCACACCCTACATGTGATAAATTTGTCAAAAAAAAAAAAAAAGCTTCAAAACAAAACCTGGGAAATTTGGAAATTAAAGGGGCACTCGGGAATTTGTGACACCCGAATATTTTGCCCTCAAAACCGTTATTTACTGAGGAATTTGGTATGATTCAGAGGTATGGGGCTGCTGCAGGTCTGCTACATCTGTATATGCTAGATGCTGAAGTCAGTGCTGCTGATGCTGCTGACCATAAGCCTAGACAGAGAAGGACAAGAGTGTTCAGGCCCAGGGTAATCTTTCAGGAACTACATGAGATGGAGATTGTAGTGCACTACAGGATGGACAGGGACATACTACAACAACTCACTGAGCTCTGCCACCCAAAACTCAGAACCAGAGCCAACAGAGGGGAACCCATCCCAGTGGAATCAAAGATATGTGTAGCCCTTAGGATACTAGCTACAGGTACTTTCAAAGACCAACTGGGGACATGATGGGGGTCTCACAGGCATTACCATCCAGGCTACTCCACCAGTTCCTGGATGCCATGCTACCACATGCCAGTGAGCACATTTTTTTCCCTAATGCCTGAGGCGAGGGCCAGCAATGTGCAACACTTCTCCTGTGTAACACACTACCCTGAGGTACTGGGTGCCATAGATTACACTAATGTACACATCAAGTCACCACCCATTGAAGAGGGTATAATCTACAACAACTGCAAGGGGTATCACTCCATCAATTGCCAGGTCATGTGCAATGCCCAGGGGATTATCATGAATGTGTGTGCTGGCAGCCCAGGCAATTATCATGACTCCCATATCTGTCACGCATCACAGCTGCACCAGATGTTTGTAGGGGGGGACAGCCCACATGGCATTTAGTGGGGAGGGGGGGTGCTGACTACACACTGGAACCATGGATGATGACATCCATCAGAAATGCACACACACCCATCAAAGAACATCATAATAGAGCACATGCACAAGCTAGAAACATCATAGAGCATGTGTTTGGGCTTCTGAAGTCATGGTTTCGGTGCCTCGATATATCTGGTGGAGCCTTGCAGTACTCTCCAGCCACATGTGCACATATGTTCACAATATGTGCAATGCTTCACAATATGGTCTTCTGGAAAACAGCTGCAATGAGACCAGCAAAGGGAAGGGATACACAACTCCCCACCAATGCATAGGTCACCACAGCCACAGTCACAGGAGGACTCAAAGGAGGAACCCCCTGATGATGTCCCTATAGGCAAATGTAGGTGTTCCCTGGCACTGGCTAAGAGACAATGCATAGCACATTCACTGACAACCTAGGGCCCTGCAGACTGACAACTTACTCCTACTCACATACATTTAGTAAAATAGCTGATGTCAGGCAAGCCACACAACCTATACCTATCCATGTATTATCTGTGTACTGCTTGCATCCGACAGAATCAGCCCTGAACTACACTACTGTCAACTGCTGCTTTTGCAAGGTAAGTCCCTAACCTACGCACTACTTGTAAGGATTACTATAATATGGGATTGTATGTATGGATCTGCTTCATTTATGCAAGGAAATATAGTGGGCTATGTTGACAGAAGTAACATTCCCATGGGACTACAGATACCCAGTCCAATAGTATGTGTTCCCGAACAATCACTAGGCCTCACGGTTGGAATATTCACTACATCAGTCAAGGGAGATGTGAAACAGTGGGATCACATGATATTTGGACTACTGCCTATCCCAGCAGTTCATGTGCTGTTGTTCCCTCATCCCCAACACAACAGAGTTCCCATATAACTGCTTTAACAGTAAGTCAGCAATGATATATCAGCAGACCAGGCAATCTCAGGGCTGTAACATAGAACTCAATCACACATTGTATATCACACATAATGCAGGAATAACAACGTACATATTTATGCTGTTGATTGTGTGATGAATGACTCCTCTTTGTCTGGCAGTCAGTGTGGCTCAGTAGACTAGGTAAATTATCAAGGGTGATAATGATGATGGTTCTAATCTGGAAGTAGTCCCATCTTTTGCATATGAGGTATTATTATGTTGGTGTTCTCACAGACTGTCAGTCTGTGGTGTGGTGTAACATTATAAACCTCAGTCACATATTAAGTACAGCAGACAGCTGGGGAATGCTGAGGACATTTTGAGTGCAGTGCAGTACTGCAGAAACAGGAACAGATGTCATTGTCTGTAACACACAAAATCCCAGACTGGAGTACAGGTAGGTGTGGCCTGGAGTCACTTTATAAGTACTGAAAGTCCCACTGGGCATGCCCATACACTTAGTTAAAATGAGTTGACTTATCTTGCCCTGTCATCAAAGTGACCTGTTATGTGTAGATATGTCTATACATACAGATATATACATATACACATCTTTCTGTCACCATCTGTCTCTCACATATATGGCATATCTATCTCTATGTAGTATCAAGTAAATATATACTGATATATATATATAGCTATATATATATATATATATATATATATATATATATATAGCTATATATATTAAAATGATACATAGACTCTCCCCATATATTTACATAGCACATATACATATACACACACACAGAGCTACATTTATATTAATATATCTATCTATCTATCTATCTATATATATATATATATATATATATATATATATATATATATATATATATGGGTTCCTATCATATGATCGAAAGTTCATTTGACTTGAAGTTCATCATTTTTGAAGTTCATTTGATGTTCGACGATTTGCCCCCTTCCCCCTTCCCCCAATGTTGTCAAATGAACTTTCAGTCAAATGAACTTTCGATCATATGATAGGAACCCATATATATATATATATATATATATATATATATATATATATATATATATATATATGTCCCTGTTATTTAAATAAATATGTGTGGATGTCTGTATTGTCCTACATACCCTAATAATGGTGAGTAAATCTGCACTATCACACATCCATACTGTTGCCTAAATTATCCAAACTAACGGCACAACAGTACATAATCCAATTACTTACAGACACCTGTGCCTGCTGGATGTCACATGTAGACAGACACAGGTGTTGTCAATGGATGCATAGACAGGGCCCATTGTTTCTGCCCACAGGTTTGTCAATCTAAGTGCAAACAGCCAGATATGGCCATACTGGTAACTGTACACACATAGCTAGGATAATAACAGTTAGCTCACTGCTAGGATACTAGATGCAGATAACAGTATGAAGCAATATCACTCTGCAGGCCACAGATGCTGTTCAATGCAAGACTAGTTTGTGTAATGCACAAGTACTGTGCCTGCAATCTCATATACAACAGACTTAACCTATGATGCGTGTGATAAGTACTGTGTATAATACCAAGATAGGTAGAGGCTCTAATCTCACACCAGGCTACTTGGTGCGCATGTGTATATACACCCCCCTGAAAAACAACTGACATGCCCTCTTGGGCTATCCACCATCAATGGTTATGCACTATTTGGCCCTGTAACTTGCTGCTGGCTTTCAAACTGCCCTCTTTTACAAGGCCTGATGATATCATATACCTTAAGACTACCAACTGACAGTACAATCCCAGACTTGATCTGTAGGGCATGCGATAAGCACTGTGAGTTATAGTGTGTAAGACTAAATAGGTAGGGGTTCTAATCTCATGCCAGGCTACTTGGTGTATGTGTGTGTATCCCCTGCAAAACAACTGACATGCCCTCATGGGCTATCCACCTGCAATGGTTATGCACTTTTTGGCCCTGTTGCTAATGACTTCCAAACTTCCCTGTTCTACAAGGCCTGATGATGTCATCCACCTTAAGACAACCATCTGAAAATGTAGTATCAGTTTTAAGCTGTTGTGTGTGTAATAAGTACTATTAGCTATGCTGTGTAAGAGTAGATAGGTAGGGGTTCTAATCTCACTCCAGGCTACTTGGTGTGTGTATGTTCATATGGCATAAATATGATTACCTTGATAATTTAGAAATAGGGTTTTGTAGTATTTTATTTGTAACGTGTGATCTGGTCCCCCCAAAAGCACTGACTACAACAAGGCCTGTTGATGTCATCAAGCATAATATGTCTTAAACTGATAGTACTAGCAGACATGAGGTGTGTTGCATGCATCACATACTGTGACCTGTAATGTGTGCCATTATATAGGCAAGTGTTCTCATCTACATATGGCCAACTTGCACTACTTGTGTGCCTTGGCATGTCCTGCACACAGTGATTGGAAGTAGTGCTAGCCTCAATGTAGCCATGTTTGTGTGTGAGGCTGTTAGAGCATTTTACATCATGTTATGGAACCATAGGATATTTGGATGTCACTAGCATAATGGCCATACAGCCCTCACAATCATAGACATCTTTATACCTGTAGTTACAGGATCAGCACATATTGTCCCAGTCCAAGAGAGACACAGGCAGATACCCTGTTTTGAGATGATGGTCACCTGGCCAGTCATGCAGATGGCATGTGCTGAGGTTCACGTAGGTACTCTGTGTGCCATTAGGCTTGGTTCTGTTTCAAGGGTGTGTTTAAGTTTGTTAGACAAATCTCTCCCACAAGCATGTAGTACAACAGTTACATATGAGGTTAACGTCTGTACAGTGAGTTATCCATCTACTATGCCTCCTACAGATAGACAGCATATGCAATCAAGCAGGGTCACACATTCTCCATATGCAAGGCACAGATCACCTTTGAGTAATCTATATGCACAGGTGACAATGACATTCCTTGCAGATGATCCCCATTGAACACATACTGAAGACAGGAAGTGTCCTTGTGAGGGACCACACTGTTGTGTGCAATTGCCAGTACTACTACAGAAAGGTACATCAACAAATAGCCATTGCACTCAGATATTGGCATGCTGAGGAAAGATTACTTGGATGTTATGAGTATGTCACTGGCCTCAGCTATGCCATATGATTCCTGCCATACCACTGTAGAGACATGGTGTTCTGAGGCACATTAGGTGTAAACCTGTGTGGCAAAGAATGTGTGCCCAGTTCATTCACCCCTGAGTATGTACATCACATGTTACAACTGATATGCTGCTTACCAGGTACATAAGTCTAAATGATGGAAATGATACTACATATATATATTTACATGGAGTTTATGGCCATTAGTATGTCAACAGGCATGTATTTGGAATACCCTCTTGCAGGATAGTCACATACCACAGAGACTCTATGAGTGCTCACAATTTCCACCAACACTATTAGACACAGTCAGGCAGTAGTCACATGTACTGTGGTTAAATGTATTCCAAGTAGTAAAGGACCTAGGACTGCACTCTGGTGAGCACTGCTGCTTACAGATCAGCTATTATAAGCTGATGTCCGCATGCTGCATGTATGTGCTATCAATGGGCCACTTAGTGACCCCTACAATGACAGTATCATGGATGTGTAAGTGGGTGCTTTTTAAATGTTGTCTGAGTATGGGGATATAGTCAGAAGGCTTGGGTCAGTCTAGGAGGTTGTACACCCTGATGCACCCTCACTCAGGTCCTTGGTGACTGCCTAGGAAATGTCCACCATGTGTAACAGTCATGGTCCCCCTGTCATACATCCAAACTGTGTACAGTCAACTGTGTGTAGATCACATATATGTGTGCTGATCAGCTCCATGATGATTGCCCCTATGGGCATACAGATATGGATACTTAGACAAAGATGTGTATAGTTATGTTAGTCAGTGGATGCACCACAGTTGCCATTGTCCACTCAGCTAGTGTGTAGCCAGTGGTGTCAGTACAATTGCAAGGGTTTCCCAATTGTGTTAGTAATCCTTGTCAGATCAAATGTAGGATGCAGCCTGGAATGTTAGCATGTGCAATAGATGCTGTGTATCTTCCACTGTTAGGCCAGTTACAAAGTGATCTGTAAATATGGAAGTTATGGGACAGGTTGCAGGAATGTTGTGTGTCACATGTGGTGGGGGCAATGTAGTGTAGTTGAAGCGGACAGTGAGGGAGCACAGGTTAGGTATTAGTACAGACCCATCATATGCGGCATCATGACTTACAAGGTCACCGACAATCTGGGCCTGTCCTTTTAGGTTTCACATGTAGCTACACTGTATGTTGTTGTTCTGCATTGTGTGGGTGACTACTTTTGTCACTTGCTGTGTCTACACAACAACACTATGTGCTTCTCTTAGCTGAGGGGTAATGCCTCCATGTTAGGGGAGGGCACCTTCACCTAATTTGTCACACAGCACTGTCCACAGAACTGTCCAGCTGTTATTGTACAGCCTGCTAATAGCAGTTGTCCACCAGTCAGGTTTGCTGAGCCATGATGAGCCTGTGTCCTTCCTGTCACGTACAGCAGAGTTCAGGCAGTTGTAATGCCGCTGACATAATGCATGGGTCTAGAGCTCTGCATACTTGCCTGTCCCATCTGAAGGGGGAGGTGCAGTCACACTATGCCAACCATCCCACAGGAGGTAATAAATGGCTTTCTTGACATATATGTCTGTATTGTTTGCACAGGGGGAGTATGTGCTGGTAGTTCTAAGGAGATTGATCTGTGGTCAGATCCCACCAGGGAGGACCTCACATTCGGGGAGGGCTGTACTGGTCACCCATATTAGTAAACACATGATGCAATACATTGATTCCCATGTGGGGATGTCACAGCACTGCTGCAGGGCATTGTAGGTAAGGATCTGTACTAACTTTTGGGCAAGTGAGCCACAGCACAATTAAGCAACACAGTGTGTACATATTACACTTCCCCAATGTGTTTATCTGTGCTCTGTACAGACACCTTGCATGACTCTCTTCTTCCAACATGCTGGAAGTAATTGTAATGGTTACTTGCACAGAGGGCAACTAGCATGTAGTGTCAAGTAGTGTACCCAGATCTCCGAGTCATGTCACCTGAAATGCCATGATAGGAGTTAGCATGGATACGAGCACTGACACTGTCATATTCATACTGATACTTGACCAAACACTGTTACTGTTGCTCAAGGCCAGATCATGCCTACTGACTGTAACCCATTGACTGTTACACTATGCAATGATGTCGGACATATGTCTCACTCCAGCAACCATGGCCTAACAAGGTGTATGACAATATTAGGCCAGCAGGCCTTGCTGGAAACTGTGTACATCATGTACAGAGTGTTATGTCAGCTGGTGTATAGGCAAGTGTCTGACAGTCATACTCTGGGAATTTAGCATTGGAATACCTACACTGCAATGATGCCAGTCACCAGTGAAGTTCACCATCCTCCATTACTGGCATACCCCATCTACCTATTCTCTCTCTGCAGTCACAGTGACTGTCAGTGACCTCTGACTGAGTACATTAGCATGTGACTGCATATTAGGAGCTGTCACAGAATCCTGCACAGAACCAGTGGTTATGCAGGATGGCCTAAGGCACAGTCAGTCGTTCTCTGAGCCACTGACAAAGACGAAATACCAATGACTGCACAAGTCTATCCTGTGGGAAATCATCCACCCTGCAAAATATTATAGTGTCCACACACCATACATAATTGAGCCATAACACATGGAGTTATGGACACAGAGAGCAATGTAGCCTTTGACATTCACTGGTCGGCAAGATGTGGGGATGCATTTACTGTTGTACAACCTATACAGATGGGTTTAGGATGCAAATCCCAGAATGTCACTGCTACACTAAATGTGGCGGTCATCACACCTATTATTGTGTGGAATGGCTCATTTGCTATGTCACTACACAGGCATATCGTACAAGTGTAGCAGCCACACAGGTTCCATGGTACACCAATACACAGTGTAGATAACATGTCCTATGGAGTCCATGTCATGACTGTACATGTGTAGTCTGTCTCCTAAATGCTTTAGAGAAAATGTGCATGGCTCCATACAGGGAGGTGTCAGATCCCACTGTGTACCTCCAGTGTATCCATGACAGGACTAACACATGTCTCCCCTGTTCTACATGCCTACAACATCACTGTGGTATACATAGTACATGCTGGAGGGACAGGTTTGTAACACAGGCAATACACCCTACATGAAACAGGCCCCCATGGATGTGAAGCGCACATCATGTGCTGGTTATACAATGAGATGCAGAACATGATAACCATAACTGCTGTCGGGCAACTGTCTGTACTGGACACAGGATATTTTTAGATGGGTCATCTCCATCATCACAGCTTGAAGATGTTAGTTCCCAAAACCCTGGTGACACTTATCAAGGGTAGCAGACCTGTTCACAGATTAGGGATGCATGAGTATGCTGAATACTGCCATTGTCCTTGTTAGATTGCTGTACACATATGAACCTATGGAGCCATGCGCATATAGTGCTGTACCTTGCTGAAGACATATTTCTGCTGTGTTGACCATCCTGTGCTGCTTTATTGCTGCTGTGTGTCCATAGGTTATCCCAACAGACTCCTGAAACAGAAACAGAAACAAGTCCATGACACACCTGTCATTGTATAACAATACAGCCATTACAACATCATACAACATAAGGCACACAAAAGTATGTGGCTTACTCATGACAAATGCCAGCCAGCATACAGTATCTGTCAGTAACCACTACAAGTGGCATGGAAAAACAACACTGCATTACACAAGTACATGTTAACTAATATAGTCACCCTGTGCATCCGAAACATAGCTTCATTTCCCTGCATTGATGGCGAGGATGACAGGGATGTGGCACAGGTATCATCACTTGCACAGGGTGTTGTGTGGAGGTGCAGGAGGACTAGGCTGACCCAAACAGTTGATAGCATGTGTGTAACTCAGGAAGGGAAGCAGGTAAGATGGATCATGGAAAGGTGCGATGTATGTCTGTAGGTGGCCTGCATTTGAAAGTGGTGTGTGAGTGTGTGTGTGTGTGTGTGTGTGTGTGTGTGTGTGTGTGTGTGTGTGTGTGTGTGTGTGTGTGTGTACATAGTCAAGCTCAGTGCTAGCTCAACATGTGTGTATGTTGGACAGCTTTGAACTGTACATGGTAGAGTTGACAATCCACTATCTCTGGCCCCAAACAACAAAAAGTGGCCCTGCCAGGAGTTGCAATGGCACCTCCATGACCAAGGTCAGAAGTGGTGCTAGTACCTGATGGTGACTGTTGTCTACTGGGACTGTGTCCCCCACAGGAATGTCCAGGACCATGAGCCCATGGCCTGCCATGTCATGGTGAGGACAGCACAATCCCCTCTGTAGTGCTGGGTGTACTGTCACTATTGGAGCGTGATTGTGCATGACCACATGGACTCTTAGCAGATGGGGTTGCTGACCTACATCCACAAGTCCGATGCTGCACTCCAACCACATGTTCCAGGACAGACAATGATCCAGGGTGTTCCCAATGTGGTGGATGGAGTCATGGATGTCAGAATGTGCTGCATCCATAGCCCTAAGCATACATCTGGTGTTCTGTTCAGAATGCGCCTGTGCTTCCATGATGGCCAGAAACATGCACAGAGTGATCCATGATGTGACACCTGCAACAGGTGGTGGATGGACATCAGGACTCCAACAAGCACCCCTATCAATCCACCTGTGTGGAACCTTGCCAGATCTCTGGCTATGGCCAGTGTCTACACTCACTGGAGCTATAGTTGCCACACTTTCCTGTTCAAGTTCAAGGTCTCCACCCTCTGGCTGTCCAATATTTGTGGCCTCTGGGGACTGGGTATGTGTGGGCATACTGACTGTGTGTGGTGACAATGAGAGCAGAAGAGGGATATTAACCTCTGGGATAGATTTAGCCCCTGAAACCCCCACCTGTGTCACACTGTGGCCACCATCATCATCATTGTCTGAGGAGACAGTGACATCAGGTTGTGTAGGGGACAGACACCAACCCCCTTGGTGACCTGTGATAAGAAAGGAAAAAGCAGTACATTAATACCTGCACTATTATGCTCTGCAGTATTATGTTGTGATATATGTAAGGTTCTATACACTGTTGTCACTATGACAGACCTATTCAAAACCTCTTCCCACTAAAAGCTGTAGTTACTTGAAAATAGCATCTCATTACACTGCAATCTCATCAGCAACAGTGAGGTACACTGTTGACATTTGTGTAGACTCTGCAAAGTTGACACATATGACACTCTGTAGTGTCCTGAGAATACTATCACATCTAACATGTGTACAGTCAGAATATATGTGTGCAGTTGGTAATCATGCTGACAGCACTGCAATGCAGTCAGCAGGCATCAGATGACAGTCTAGGGATTACACTGCTGTAAACCTACATCTAAAACAAAACAGTGTCATGCTACCAGGAGCAGGACCATGGGCTTGGCCAATACCTGACAGACTTGTGAAAAGTTGAGGAAGAGATAATGTCAGTACCACCGCATGTTCCACCACCACAAAGTAATACATCCATATATCTCACACTTACAGTATTTACTGTGTTATTTGTTATAGTGGTCAAAATCTGATCATGGCAGTCAAACTGTAGTGAAACCCTTCTCTCTCCTCTAAAAGCAGACAGATCTGACACCAATGTAAGACTGTGTCTGCCCTGAAACACTGAATGCTACAGTATTGCAATGCTGAACAAACTAAGCTTACCTGTCCGCTCCTTTGCCTTGGACACTGTGGCACCCACATCCATGATGTAGAGTGTGATGGATGCCTGGGAGCTGTTGTGTGTGCCTACATTTGCCAGGAATTTCTCAGTGTCTGAGAGTAGCTGCTCCTTTGCAGGCCCTCCCCAGTGGTGTCACGATTCCTGGTTACATCTGCTGCTTTTCTGCATGCGGCATTGATCATGTCCATTGCCTGGTGTTGAACCTGCTCATATGTCTTGCTCTGATGACCAGTGGCATTGACATCACAGACAAAGTCTGCCCACAGTGCCTCCCACTGTTCCCTGTTGTGCCTTCCCCTGGACAGTAGGAGTTCATGGTGTTGACAGACCCTTCCAGTATTCAATCATTCTCTGCATCCTTGAAAGCTGCACAACATCTTGCATACATGTTCCCTGAAAAACAACAACATGGGAACACATGTCAGGATCACATACATGGAAGTACACTATGTAGAGATACAGCAAGGACAGAATGGCTGGCAATATCCACTGCTTGATCACACATACCATATTCCACAGTGTGCAAACATACTAAGCATGTGGATTTAACTAGGATACTAGCGATAGTCAAGTATTCCTATGTGTGCCATGACAGATACTGTTGTATGTTCATACAGCCCCAAGAGGGACCCCCCCGATAATATGTTAAACCAACTGAGCCAAACAAATAGCAGTGTGCTATCACAACCACTGTAAAGGGAGAGTTCCACGGGCCCAGTGTGCCACATTGACAATATACATTCACCTTTGATGTCTTGCACATCCTCTGTATGTGTAATACATCTAGAAATCATTGACATGTCATTAGCACAGTTCCAAGAAAGGCTTAATGCTGTGATCCCTATTCCCATCCGTATAGTAAGATATCTGCATCCTGATGTATACAAGATGGTTCCATATCTGATAGAGTGCAGTACTCCTCTGCTGATATGTGCCGATAGGTAATACTTTGCATATGCGTGGTCTGTGTGAGGAAAGTTTCATACAGAATGGTTCTCCATAGCCAGCTGCTTGCCTTTTTAATATGATTCTCATCAGCAGGTGACTGCTTCTTAATCAATCTGTGATTCTGAAAGGCTAATTGCTGCCAACACAGCTGACTGACGCTATCATCAGCCAATCACATGCAACCACAGTAAAATATATAAGGCCTTTCTGTAGATTAGGGGCCCTTTCTGATATGTTGTGCTGGACATTACTGGTGTGAGGAGACTAATTCAGCACAGAGTATAGGTCTGTAGCAGCAACTTTTACATAGAAATGGGCGTGTTACAGGCTACAGCTGCTGCTGGTAATAGGCATATGCAGAGAGTGTGAACACTTTGGAGGACAACAAGCTGTAGGAGTAACTGTGGGAGCTGTGCCAGTTTTGTTGTAGAGGCAGAGCCAGAGTGAAGATACCCTTTCCAGTCCAATTAAGGCATGTGTTTAAGGTAAGTATGTTAGGCAACTGTATCACTAAGGGCGTATTACTCCATGTTTCTTGTGTCCTTGAGCAACATGGGGATAAATATAACAGTATGTCCACCATTTGGGTGACTGCCAGGCCATGTGCTACAGTCTGGTAGTAATTTGGAGCATGTATGAGGGCAGTCCATATTACAAGCACATACTGCAAATGTGCATGTTAGGTGTGCAGTTGTGCTTATCTGCACTGAGAGTCTAAAAGGATTCTGTGGTGCATTCTGAGATTAGTCGCCCTCATTTGCAGTACCTGAGTTGCATTTCTCTGTGACTGCATCTTAATACACAAAGTGATACTTTATGCATTTATACTTTTGTTATAGGTATATAGGAAGTATGTTTCCATCTGCAGACCTGTGACTTCCATCAGTGAAATGCAGACAATTCATTTGACAGCATTGTGTGAATAAGTACTGCATGATGCAGTCATTATTTTCTAGCTTCATGATACTATAATTCCACTGTTACACAGCACTGGATTTGAACTCAGGATGGTGTGTTGCAAGATGTACTGTTTGCAAGGCATTTAACACACTGAGCTACTGAGTCACTGCTACAGGAGGCATATTTGCAAGATATATGTGCACACATACAGGCTGTGAAAAACATTTTCTGCATCCATCAGTATGTGCATGACTTGTATGTATTTCTGCACCAGGGTCCTAGTTGAACATGTATTTTGCCATTAATGCCTTAGCAGGTGTATTTATATGTTTCGCTGATAAAAAGGTACATTTGCTTGTTATCTCAGGCCTCACTTACATCCATTATTATGTCTTTGGCTTCCTAGTGGTGCACTATTGCGCCAGAGTCCACGGTGCATTCCTATTATTTCCATTACTGTTTAATCAAGTTTGCACAATGCAGCATGGTGCACACCTCCGCTGAGACACGCTTACAGACTGTAACTGGCAATTACTATGTTTTGTTTAAACTACCTGTTTTAATTAAGAGTTATGTGGCATGGCAGGTTAATGCAGTGGTCTGCAGGTGTAATCATCTTGGGTTCGAAATATGGGACAGGTGTTTATTTTGTAAGTGTGTATTACACTTATAAAGACAACCTTAGTCAGTATAGCTCTATCTGAACTTCGAAGTTCTGTGTGACTCAACATGTCACACAGCATCAAGCTAAAAAAATATAAAGAAACGAAAAATGGGGAGATAGGAAAGTGGACAAATGGGGTGCAAGCAGGGGGATCATAGTGAAAAGCAGGTAGGTATGTGAAGGAAGGGTGTAGAAAAGAACCATAGCTATCCATTTCTTGTGCAACAACTGTGCACTTTGACAGAACATGTACATCATTATGAACTCTCAATTCTAGAGAGAGTGGTGAGGACAACATAAGTGCGTTGTCAAGGCAATTGGGCCAAATTATGTGTGTCCAGTGCGAAATGGAGAGTAATGCATGGGATGATATTTTTTGTGGGACATGTGACCATTTTTTTAAGGTGAGAGTGGAATGTTGGGGAAAAGACATAGGTACATGTGGGGGTGGTAGGTTGGGTAGGTGAGGATGCATTTGCAGACAAGATAAACAAGACAGCAGACAGGGGTGGTGTGTGACACATGAGGGGGTAAACACCTTGGATAGGGAGGGTGTTGTGGATTCTAAGTCTCATGGGCCTCCACAAGGTAGCAGCATGACTCACATCCCCACCCATGGGACTGTCAGCACTTCTCCATCACTGCTCAGGGGGTAGCAGTGTTGGAGGGTGGGCACCGGGGTGATGCTGCCCTACCAGGTTGGCCAGCATATCCTCAATTTGGCACAGGTGGTGGTCAAAATCATGGTAAACTATCCTGCACACCAAAACTGGCAGTTCAGCCTGGGTGACAACTCCCACTCCACCACCACTCCCAGAGGGGGTCCTGGCCCCATCCTGTGGGGCACTACTACTAGATGCTACAGATATTGCAGGGGTAGCAGAGGAGGCAACATCAGTCTGGGTCTCAGCACTTCTGGGACCCGGTACCATGGCCGGAGGAGGCAAGGTAGGTGGATCAGCCAGAACTGGGTCTACCTTGATGTGTTGTGGTAAATGAGGTATAGTAATAAGTTAAGGTTAGTAATAACCAAACCATTTTTAGCATTAACAGACTGGAACATTATATTTATTAATCCAAATACATATTAATATATATTATGTGTAACAAAACATTAATTAACATAACGGTCAGTATGTTAACAGCATGCCAGTAAGAATTAAACCATAAGGCCAACAAAACAGTTAGTTTAACAAAATATGTTAATATTGAGCCATAATAAAACATAACAATAATAAATCACATTTTACCACAATATAGTTAAACAAAATATGTTAATATTAAATTATAATAATAAAAAAGCAATAATAAATAAATGAAGATAAGGGGTGGAGATAGAAGAAACATTCCACTACTGACAATGCAGACTATATCCCTGAAAACACTGATAATAAATAGTCTATGGGTGTACAGCTTCAGTTTTGAGTACAGTGACTGGAATTCTCCTATAGCTGATGTAAGCACGTACATACCTCTCAAGCCGTTAGCATGGGTCAGTATGGGCCAAGCAATGACAAATGCAGGTACACAACTACATAGGACACTTTCACATAATGTGGACTTGTGTAACTGCCAAGGTGTTCTGCAAATGGATTTGGTAATACATTGCATTCCAGTTAATCATTTTTCAGGTAATCCTGTGACAGACAGATTAGGCAGTTTTAATTACATTATGAGAAATCATGACACTTGAGAGGCATGTTTGTGTACAGTACATAAGCTAGACAGCCATCATGCCTTAGTTGGCAGGCATGGGAATAGGACCCAATAGCTGTGACTGCATCTGGAAATAATGTAATAATTGAGTGCAGTAATTTAATACAGACATGCAAGAAATACAGCCGTACTGGAACTATTTAGACAGATTTATTTAGGAATCATTAATGCTGCTTTATTGGTACTGTTGATAAGTGCCTGTGAAATCTAAACACAACCATATCTGCTGATAACATGGGCTACCTCAACCATATACCTTTTGTTCCTGGAGTGGGAGAAAATGAGAGCATTATGTGACTGATATTGGCCTGGAGACAATCTTGGACCATACTATGAGTTCAGCAATACATGTTACAGGACATTTGTTTTGCATTCTACAACTATTACAGTGTTATACTTGACTGCAGTGACAGTAGAACACACATGCATGGAGTACAACTGTACTGTATTTATTAAAACAGATTTCTTTAGGAATCAACAATGCTGCTTAATACCTTATTGGTATTTCTGATAAATGTCTGTGAAGTCCACACACAATATCTGCTCATAGAGTGGGCTACATCACCAATACACCTTTATTACCTTGAGTAGTAGGAACAGAGAGCATTATGTAATTGATATTGACTTGGAGACCATGTTACACTTGAGTGCAGCAACCTTGCCATAGACAAGCAATGCATACAGCTGTACTGCAGTGGTTATAACAACACAATCCTGCTGTACATCATTTTGCTTACTGTTATGGTATTGTTTATTGTTCATTGCAATGCAGTTGTTATTGTTCATTTATTGCACTACAGCTCTAATTTTCTGTTTATTGCACTACAGTTCTACTTGCCCATTATTGCACTACAGTTTTTATTGTATATACTTTATTGCAGTAAATGCTTTACTCGTTCTTGCTTACTGCACTACAGTTAGCATAATCAATCTGCACTTACCACACTCAGGGCGCAACCTGGCCAGGTGCCTAGCATGGGACTCAACATTTCAAGTACTCTCAGCTGTAACTGTTGTGAGCAAAGCATGTTGTTATGCATACCAGTTTTGCAGACATTCATCTTGCAGTTTGATAAAACAGTGGAAAACATACTTACATATTTGTGGGGCATTCCCAGCCCATGCCTCTTGGATCAGGTGTCCAAGGATCCCTTCTTTCTCTTCTTCAGGTCATTATAATGGTGATGACACTGCTCACCAGTGTGGGGATACCAGTAGCACTGGTAATTTCCCTAGCCAACCAGTCCCTGGCATCCACCTTACATTCCAAGCCCTGGAAACTGCCCTGCATCAGCCTGGCTTCATAATTCTTTACCAGGAGCCCAACAAAGACCCTGGACTCCTGAACACTCCATCTCTACACCCACAAATGTGCTCACTCTTCAACACTGCCTGGCATATCTACAGATAATCAGACTTCAAAGAATAGTGCAGAATTCCTGCCTATTGCTCCTAATATAAGCTGTTTTCCCATCCTTACATATCATTGAGCAACATTCAAAAACGTGCCACATTGCTTAGCAGCATGCAAACCAGTTAAGGAGAGCTAAGCAGTGCAAAAACTTGCACAAACGTGGTTTTAGCTAAGCTTAGCACCACGCAAACAGTAGTAGTCATTAGCATGTTTAAGCAGTCCTTAGCACAGCACAGCAGTGCCATATTTCTCAAATTTGTTTTTAAAATTAAACATATGTACTAAATTAAATTACAGACATTTTATCAACTCAAACATAGGACTCACTAAGAATTAGGCTGTAACTTTACCCATTTAGCTACTTGGATATTATGAAAACTGGTACACCTTCACATATACTACTGGCTACCTGTTAGCATTGCTGAGCACCATGGCACTCTGCGCAAACACACTTAAATAGACCCAGAAATAAATAATTAATCACATCCAGTTTCTATTTTTAGATGTCTGGCAGCTGTTGGCTATGATTGTATGAGTGGTGCTAGGCTCTGCAATGCTCCGAGCCATGCAAACAGCAATTAAAAAAATATGCAATTATGATAATTAATTACATCCAGTTTCTATTTTTAGATGTGTAGCAGGTGTCAGCTGTCTATATGTGAGCACAGCTTGGCATTGCTGCACTCCACTCTGCACAGTGCAACCATACAGAGAGGGAAAAAAATCATAAAAATAAAATATTACACATTTAAAATAATTCATAGCATTTCAACAATAGCAGGGAGCATTACAGGGAGACTTGCCCTGTACAAAACATGTGACCAGGCATCCACAACCATGGATAGCCTCTACACTTCTCCCTATACAGATTCAATATCCCTGTTCCTATGCTGTCCCTTGGCAACACACCATCATTAATATGCATGACGTGCTGCCAAGAGGCAACCTTGGCCATGTAAATGGATACAGTCCATGTAGGCTCTACACAGTACCTACATGGATTTTATTAAATCCTGGACATTGTTTTGAAAATGTAGTGCATGATAATAATGTACTGTAATAAACATTTTCGGTACAGGCTGGCTGAAGAACTTTTGCCAGATGCATGAACTGTTATCATTCCTCTCAAATTTTGTTGATTTTGCCCCAAATTTTTGCCTCATCTCTCATTAAATTATTCATTTTCTGTTAAATCACTGAGGACTGCAGTTGGTCAATAACTCCAGTCATTAGAGTTCCATAGCACTTATTGTTCAGAAAATGCATGTGCATGCAACATCATTTGTTCTGCTAACTTTATAAGTGAATTAGTTTTGTCTGGCACCTAAGGCTCTGAGCTGTTGATGAACTGCTTCCTGTACTCTGTACAGGGTTTAAATCCAGCCACTTCTATTTGCCTACTGTTTGAATTTGAGCCAGTCAGTTTGCCTGACAGTATTTCTGGGTTATCTCTGGAAATCTGTAAAAAATAATGTATCCCTTTTGGGCAATTCTCCCCTTATTATTTTGGCTTCAAGTAAATAAGTTGAGGGGTATATTGGTCTTTTTTTCTTGTAAAAGTTTTTTTTTTTTTCTGGCATGGATTACATGACTAAATAATGGCAGGCATGTAATTTCAGATATCTTAAGAAACTATGGGTTAATGCAAAGCTTATTATTGCAGTAACTTTCTTTAAGCATTTAAAATCTGTTCTTCATTTTGGGTTTTTGTCTTGCTTCTTGGGCAAAGACGGTGAGAGGGCAGGGAAGGTTGCACTGAACTAAGATACATTTTTGAGAAAATTATTTGTACATTTATCATTTATTTTATCTCAAGCAGATATTAAGGTATGCAACCATACAAATGACTGTAAGTGATGGTCAAATATGTGTGTGAGTGTGTGTGTGTGTGTGTGTGTGTGTGTGTGTGTGTGTGTGTGTGTGTGTGTGTGTGTGTGTGTGTGTGTGTGTGTGTGTGTGTGTGTGTGTGTGTGTGTGTGTGTGTGTGTGTGTGTGTGTGTGGCAAATCCTGAGTCCCGTGTTGTATGGCGATCCCAGTACAAAGTGCTTGGAGTTTCAAAACTTTGGA
>NC_056749.1:813825502-813918002 GCF_019279795.1 Protopterus annectens | reverse complement strand
ACTTTCTGTTTGTCATAAAAGTGTTTGTAAATTTGTTCATGGAGTTTACGGTCTGTCAGCCAGGTAGAAGCACAGGCATTGTTGGTAAAGTGCCACATAAACTACCTCTGTCGTATCACAGTTACATTTTTCTTTTAGCTGATACCTTCTACCTTTAACCTCATCTATTTCTGCAACATGGATGTATTTATAATATTTACATCTTCCTCACCTACCCATAAATGGTGAAACAATCACAGGTTTTACAGTCCGCTCAAAAATGTTTTTAAAGTTCACACCCCTCCTGTATACTATTAGGGGTCAAGTCCCTATTTTCTCACCTATTTATTTATGTTCGGTTAATATGCAGCAGTTCTTATTTAAAATCCATCTCACACATCCACTGTCAGTATTATATGTTGTGACCATTGCTCTACTGAATTCTGACGATCTATTATTAGGTAAACCCTTCAAAGGTATACTAATCTAGCTAACCTGTGTACTTACATTAATAGGGGCTCTCTACTAATTTCCTCTATTAGTTCATAAACTAAAGTGTGTGTAGATCCCCTTTTACAAAAACATGGCCAATATTTTGTTACATTCATTATCAAAATCCTTACCCTTACGTATCTTGCAGGCAACTCTTACCAATTGCCTCTTAAGTATTGATTTCTTTTGTTGATAAGGTTAGGAGGCAGGGGTTATTAAACAGGAGACAGAGAGAGAAAGAAATGTGTTTTCATGTGTATGTGCTAATTTGCAATTGTGTTGGGATAATTTTGAGGCACTTCAGATTTTCGGATTTATAGACTGATGGATATGGTGGAGAAAAATGTCAGTGCAATGTGTAATATTTTGCGTATATAGTTTGAGCTGAATCCAAAACAGAGATGGTGGAAAGGATCAGTAGGGTAGAAGTAAGCATTATGGAAGCAACGGACAATAAGAGACTATGAGGTGTGACATTTTAAATTTGTTTAATCCAAATAGGTGAACCATAAAATAATTTGAACAGGAATGATGAAACTACCTGGAGTGAAAGGAAAGTGTTAAAGCAAAAAGAAATAATTTCATATCTTCAATTATGACCTAGTGGAATTCAAGAATCCTAACTATTTTAGCATCATTTTTTTTTTTGTTTTGTTTTTTTTGCTTACCATTAACCCGTGGCGGTGGTGCTGTGGTAGCATTGTCGCCTCACAGTAAGACGCTGTCTGGTTCTATTCTCAGCTAGAGCGTCTTCTGAGTGGAGACATGCGTGAATGGGCGTACCTTTGTTGAAGGTTGTGTGGCAGGCCTGGCAAGCCGGTACGTAAAAATCAACTGCCAATCATTAGCGGACCGGAGTTCCACTGTGGCGACCCCTAACCGGAAAAAGCCGAAAGAAACAAACATATATGTAGCGATATTATATTTGAAGGAAATTACCCAATTAAATGCTCTAATTGCAGGCAGAGGACTATCTTATAATGTCTTATGCACAATATACGCATTTCAAATGGATTTTGTTTGTTAGGTGAATAAGTATATTTAAGCGCAATGGGCAGACAGGGTCAGGGTTAAAAGATTATCCCATTAATGAATATGTGTATTACAGAGCCTAGAGTGAACGAGAAGAAGGAAGATGAAGGAAAGAACATAACAAGAAAAAGAGAGGAAACGGATAGAAAGATGAAGACAGTGCTGGACATGAGGCCAGAGAGGTGTTATTAGGAAATGGATAGAAAGACGAAGACAGTGCCGGTCATGGGGCCACAGTGGTGTCATTGTTTTTAGGAATCTGTACTAGATGGTGCAGGAAAACAGAGATGTAGTAAGACTCATGCTGGACAGGATAAAACAAGCATTACCCATGATATCTGGCAAATGGAAAGACAGTGCTAATGTACTCATTCTTGGAGGGACAGATTATCCAGCAGGGTGACTTTTGGAAGTAACACTGTTAGGGTCAGGTGAGACAGATGAATAGTGTAAGAGGAAAGCTATCACAATAGCAATCTCAGATTTTCTGATAACGCTGAATATAAGCAGGATGAGAAAAGAAGAGAAAAGAAAAGAATGCACAATCCCACAGTTTGCTAAAGATAGAGAATGAGGAGGAATTGTTATGAGAGGAGGGGGAAGGAAAGACAGCTACTAGGATTCTTATACGACTAGATGTAGTCAAGTGCAATGAGAAAATCAGCAGTAATAGTAGGGCTGCAACAGTATACTACACTTACAGTATGTTTAAGCTTAGAAGTAACACCAAAACTCTAGGATCTAGGATGCAACAGTAATATCTGAGTACAAAAAACAAAAGCTGGATAATCTGTCCCTCCAAGAATGATTACATCAGCACTGTCTTTCCATTTGCCAGCTATCATGCGTAATGCTTGTTTTATCCTGTCCAGCATGAGTCTTACTACATCTCTGTTTTCCTGCACCATCTAGTACAGATTCCTAAAAACAATAACACCACTGTGGCCTCATGTCCGGCACTGTCTTCGTCTTTCTATCCATTTCCTAATAACACCTCTCTGGCCTCATGTCCAGCACTGTCTTCATCTTTCTCCTAACACTTGGACCTCAGATGTACAAGTACCTATGAACCTATTTTTCGAATATATGAGTAATATAAATGAGAAGGAAAAGAAAAAGAAAAGGGGAAGGTAAGGAAGGTTGCTGTGTAATGTTATGACTAGGAACAAAAATAACAAGAGTTGCATGTAATAATTGAAGAAGCATGTAAGAAGGAGAGAACTGCAAACAAACCATGGGCAATGCAATAAGCCCTTCAGCATTAAGATATCAAGATCAGTTACTCAGGGCAACTCAATAAGCCCTTCAGCATTAAGATATCAAGATCAGTTACTCAAGGCAACTCAATAAGCCCTTCAGCATTAAAATATCAAGATCAGTTACTCAGGGCAACTCAATAAGCCCTTCAGTGTCAAGATATTAAGATCAGTTACTCAGGGCAACTCAATAAGCCCTTCAGCATTAAGATATCAAGATCAGTTACTCAGGGCAACTCAATAAGGCCTGCAGCATTAAGATATCAAGATCAGTTACTCAGAGAAATAGTGGAAAAAGTAGGTGAAAAAGGCACAATTTGGAAAAAGCAGAGGATTAAAGAGGGGGAAGCCATCTCTCAAAAACTAGCCTTGTAGGTAGAGAGCACTCTGGAGAACTGGCAATAACAAACAAGGAACTGAATGTAATCAAAACACAAGTAACAATCCAAACTCAGAAACAGGCTTAGAAGTCAATTAGAATGAGTAATATGGTAATTACAGAGAACCTGAATCTACCAAATGACAATTAGGTTGAATAATTTCAGTGTTAAAGAAGGAGAAGAAAGACTTAGTGGAATAGTTTTGAAAGATACACCCCAGCAAGAATTGGGTTGATGCCTTCTAAACCGTGGTCATGGCCATGGTCAGCCTGGGGACATATGTGATAAAAGCAATCATGTGACAGCAAAGTTTTACTTAACAGCATATGTGGGCAAGACAAGAAGGATGTAAATTCAGGAAGATGTTAGAATGGAGCTCTGACATGTCATACACCAGTAGCATGGTGGAAAAAAGCTCTTGCTACGGCTCAAGTAATCTGTGTTCAGTTTGTAGATTGAGTACTTGACATTGTGGAAGAGGATGATGGGTGTGCTGATCTTGGGGTGTACAGGGTGAAGCCCCTGCAGGTTTTACTCCACTACTTCTGAATATGTTCACTATTCAAAGGTAGGAATAAAAATCAATGAGCATGAGCCAATGCAAGGACAGGCATGGGC
Organism: Protopterus annectens; assembly: GCF_019279795.1. Classification (NCBI taxonomy): domain Eukaryota; kingdom Metazoa; phylum Chordata; order Ceratodontiformes; family Protopteridae; genus Protopterus; species Protopterus annectens. Next base: position 813,914,245 of record NC_056749.1, on the reverse strand, counting down.
ATGTTCACGCATGCTGGTAATGGCAGTCCAGGGCATGTTCACCCATGCTGGTGATGGCAGTCTAGAGCATGTTCATCCATGCTGGTGATGGCAGTCCATGATGGCTACATATGAGGAGAATATCATATTTTGTTAGCTGGACATTGACAGTCACATTTTTATGTAGTTGCCCATATCACCACCAAGGGAAGAGTTGTGGTCATTTCTAAAACACATGGCTCTTGTTGCTTTGATTCCCATGAAAGCAGAGGCTCATACAAGGTTGCTTGGATTCTAGTCACATTGGATTCTTTATACCCTACAAGATGTGAGGAAAACACTACCCAACCTTACAGAATAAATATGTGATCAGCTTTCATTGAAAGAGGATCAGTGATTGGCACGAAGAGGGTTAAAAGCACTTAGAAAGAAAAAGAAAAGGGGCTGCTTTGAAAAGATAGATTATAAAATGAGGGATATGGAAGGACAGAGAAAAATGACCATAAAAGTCTAAGCTGTGGAATGTATCAGTGAGTGTGGGTCAAAGCTAGCATCTGCATCATAAGAAAAAGGAATGAAAGAAAGAAAGAAAGAAAGAAAGAAAGAAAGAAAGAAAGAAAGAAAGAAAGAAAGAAAGAAAGAAAGAAAGAAAGAAAGAAAGAAAGAAAAGGTAGTTGTGAAAAAATTCAGACTGGATCAAAGCAGTTACTTAGAAGGTCAATGTATGGACCTAAATACTTGCAGTGGCATGAAAGCAGAAAGTCAGCTGAAAAAACACCACTCTCCTCATCTTACTTATAGGTGCTAACAGTGCTCCTACCCATATCCCTGTTACTAACCCAAATGTTACACATTAGGATTCTGAACAATGTGAACTATTCAGGCAAATTATGTCAAGAGTTTGATTTTTTTTTTCTTTTTTTGTAATTGGTCAGAAAAGGAATACGTTTTCTGTTTTCAAGCTGCTATGGTAGTCAATGAAATATCTTTTAGATGAAAGATAACTAAGCTTTTTTAAGAATAAATGTGACAATTTGTGTTAACTTGTGATATTTTGACATGCATCCTATTAGACTTGCAGGAGGTAGAGTTGCGATATGAAACAAAACTCAAATATATAATCTGTCATAATGTAATTTGTTTCATATAAAAGAATGACACTCCACCATGACATTCAAAAGATGTTTATGCTGCTGTTCACTCGTAACACTTACCCTCTTATATGCATTGTACTGCTCATTTGATATCATTCACCGTGAAACTCCAGTACACTTATAACTATACGTATAGGTTCATAAGTGATTACTAGACAAAGGGCATCCAGTGGGCTTTCTTAAGGCTAGCCATGTATTCTAAATGTGACAATCAAGCCCTGTACTAAGATAAACACCTTAAACAATATGCCAAACCCCAAACCAGAAGTAAAGGATTCAAGCTAAATCTCTGAGCACTGCAGGTAGTCTGTGCTATTTCTATCTGCCATTCTGGAAGTGATTTCTGAAGATACAGAGTACAGGGGGTAAGTTGTCATAATTTTTATGAAAGTTAGAAAAAAAAATCTTCATTTAGTAGCTAAATATTTCAATCAGACAATAATAGTAAAGGTATTTATAATTCCCTGCAGTAGGGAGGTATTATAACAAAGCCCACATCACTCTCGGAGTGTAAAAGAGGCACCTGATGCCTTTCAGAGTGAAGATTTTTATTGCTGAATTGAGTGCTGTGGCGTTATATTATCTCTGACATGCTCAATGTATAAATAAAATAGCTGCAAACTGCTCAGTCTGTGCTGGAGCAAGCTGTCGGCATCTCTGTTCAAGTCTTTAAACTGCATTCAGTACATGGCTCTACAGCTGATGTCCCTTGATGCTAGGAAAGATTGACAGATTGCTTGCAGGAAGCATGGTCCTGATTATCTTATGAATCGCTGATGACAGAAAGGAAGGGACTGCTTAAAAACGCCATAATAATTAGCTAAGTAAAGCTGATGTATAAACTAGGAAGGTGGTGAAACCTTTGTATCCATCACACCAAAGATCTTTTCATCAATGTCCGTTGTGCTGTCTTCTAAAATGTATTTCTTAGTTATTGCAAGCACATTTTCAAATGACTAACATGATTTAGAATACACAGGACACTGCTGCCATATGTTATCTTACAAAGAATGTATTAAACGTCTGCTTTGTGCATCCTTAAACTGTTACTGTGGGCATTATCTGAGGGTATAAGCTTAATCTACATAAAGAAAGGATGTTTTAGTAAATGGAAGACAAAGGCATTCACAGCCCAGCATAAGATCTTTCCCTGTTCCCCTCTGTGTGTGTGTGTGTGTGTGTGTGTGTGTGTGTGTGTGTGTGTGTGTGTGTGTGTGTGTGTGTTATTCCACCTCATTACTTTAGCACACCACAATGTTCACAGCTGATTGATCAACCACAATAGGCCAGCATATTCAGATGATTGACAGGTGTGATAGACTTTCAGTCCCCAGGTGGGGGATGTTCCCTTTCAGTGGGGGATTGTGCATTCGTGGAATTAGCATATATACTTAGCAGAGGGTGGGGAGTGCAGGGGGACTTGCTCTCTAGAATAACATCAGTTTTGGATGCAGTTAGATTTATTGACTTTTTGTGTTACAACTCGCATACCACCTGCTATATATGCCAAATTAGTGGTCGCACAACAGTTTGGAAAAGGAATAAACCCTTCCTTAGTGTAACTTCAATTGTGCTGATATGTTGAGTTTAGATTGTTTTGTTGCTATTAAGTGTGTTTAGATAATTTTCAGTAAATCCATATACATACATATATATATATATATATATATATATATATATATATATATATATATATATATATATATATATATATGGGTCCACTACAGAATCTCGAAAGCTCATAATACCGAAGCCCATAATCCTGAGCCCAAAATCCCGAAAATTCAAAATCCCGAAAGCCCAAAATCCTGAAACTCAAAATCCTGAAAACACAAATAATGCTAATATGTCAATATAAAGACACTAATATCTACCAACTGACCCTGACCCTAACCCTAACCATAAGGTCCATCACTATCGCACACTCACCTGACCCGCGCCCTAACCCTAACTCACTTAAACCGCCTCCAACCCCAATATTTGTCACTATTGCATACATGCGTGTGTGTGTGTGTGTGTGTGTGTGTGTGTGTGTGTGTGTGTGTGTGTGTGTGTGTGTATATATATATATATATATATATATATATATATATATATATATGGTTCCACTTTAAATTTTCGAATTAACATACGATCGAACCACAGAACATTGAGACCAGAATGTCATACAGGCTAAATATCGCAAACTGAAAGCATCGACTAGCAGATCATCTAATCCACAGCAGAAAACTGACGAGAGTGTTGAACTTTCTGCTACTCTCTTTAATCACAAGGTGGTAGGCTATTTAATAGGTACTGTCACTTTAACAGACAGATCTGAGCTTTCAAACATGGCGGAGAGCACAAACTTCTGTCCTGGAGTAGTAGGACACCTCTACCCATCAACTAAGTCACAAAAGGGTACTAATTATCGATGAATATGTGTACAATTTAGAGCGGACTTTAAATGCTAAAAGGTACTGGTGTTGTAAACTGAAACTAGGCAGTAAGTGTAAAGGACGTTGTATAACGTTCTCCATGTCTGATGGTGAGAAATTGTGTAAAAGTACTGCACATAGCCATACTGGCAATCCATCTGAAGTGCAGAGGTACATAATGTGTGCTGAGCTAAAGCAAAAGGCTATTTGTCCCGAGACACACCATGTTTGGTTGTTGATGATGTGATGTCTTCGAGTAGTTTAGAGACTGTATCCAATTTACCTAACAGAAAAGCTTTACTGCAACAAGTTGTTAGGCTTCGTAGGAAACAGTCTAGGGGGTCAATTACTAAACAACAACGCTTGAGAATGTGGATGTGTCCAACTTTCCTTTGAAAGATAGAATGTTTCTCACTAAACATGTAATAGGTCTACTGACATGACTGTGTTGGTAATTACTACAGTTAATAATCTGTATGATTTGAGCAGCTGTACAACATGGCTGATGGACAATACTTTCTTTTATAGAGGAATGATTTGCTGTCAATTGTACAGCTTACATGGATTTGTGAAGTATGGGTGTTACACACGGACAGTACCTTTGTTATACCGTTTAATGAGCAAGAAGTCTTTAAAAAGCTATAATGTTATGTGGCATTTTGTGTTATCCATGATGGCTGAAAACAACTTTGTAACTAGTGTGAAGTTTGTGTTGTGCGACTTTGAAATTGCTGCCATTAAAAGTTTGCGATTGAATTTAAATGGGATTGTACCTAAGGGTTACCTTTTTCACTTCAGTCAAAATATGTGGTGCAAACTGCAACATCTTAGCCTAGCTACATTATATAACAAATGTCAGCATTTACAAACTGCAGTGAAGTGCTTAATAGCATTGTCATTTTTACCAGAGGATGAGATGATTCCTGCATTTAATGTACTAAAGCAGTCTTTTCCTGAAGAGGGGCAACCTTTGTTGAGATACTTTACTGACTGGTACTTATTAGGTAAACCACGTAAATTTTTCACTAGGACTGAGGCATTCATTAGATTTCCACCGTTGTTCCCTAAAGAGTTTTGGAATGTTTCCCAGCTAAATGTACAATCTTGTCGTGTACACAAAACAGTATAGAGGGATGGCATCACCGACTGAAGTGTATGTTGGGGGCTCGTGCTACTGATTTGGTAGTTTTGATGTCAACGTTGGCCAGGGAACAAAATAGGATTGAAGAGCTACATGCTCACATGGCAGCTGGATGTCCACCGTCGCCTAAACAAAGGAAACTTGTGTTACGTGAAAGTCAGTTTGAGAGGGTTTTAGAAAGTAGGACAAGTTATGATACTATCAGCTTTTTGAAGGCTATTGCAAGTTTGCTGAAGTGTTGATCTCATATCACTGGAAATATTTGTCAGTGAAATGCTACTTTGGTGTTTGTTGTTACTTATCGTATGATATGCTGTTTTTCTTTTTGGGATTGACGTAGGTTTAGTTGGGTTTGGAGTGCACCTAATTATGTTATATCACAGAATATGTTTTGTGATGGGAATGATTCACTTTACATTGGGACTTTCAGGGTACTGATTGTGTATATCACTACCTTGTAGGGCGTAAGGGAAGTTTGTGTTCTCGACGGTTTGCTATTCAATGATATGATGTCGGACTACTGTTCATGTGGTGTTTCTCACTTTGCACTGTTTCTGGTGTTGGATGCAATGTTTTGGGTGTCGATGTTCTGCTTTCGATTATCTGTCTTTCGAGCATGTGAAATTTCAGCATTTGAAATATCCGGCATTATGGTCATTCGACCATTTCAAGTGTAACCATATATATATATATATATATATATATATATATATATATATATATATATATATATATATATATATATATATATATATATATATATATATATATATATATAGTTATATATATATATATATATATATATATATATAGTTATATATAGTTATATATATATATAGTTTATATATATATATATATATATATATATATATATATATATATATATATATATATATATATATATATATATATATATATATATATATATATATATATATATATATATATATATATATATATATATATATATATATATATATATATATATATATATATATATATATATATATATATATATATATATATATATATATATATATATATATATATATATATATATATATATATATATATATATATATATATATATATATATATATATATATATATATATATATATATATATATATATATATATATATATATATATATATATATATATAGTTATATATATATATATATATATATATATATATATATATATATATATATATATATATATATATATATATATATATATATATATATATATATATATATATATATATATATATATATATATATATATATATATATATATATATATATATATATATATATATATATAGATTGGCCAGCTCTTTTATCTTACATTGGAAATTCATTTTGTTGTTAGCCTGCTGTTTGTGATCTGGCAAGTGCACGTTTTTAAAGATGGCAGAAGCTGGCAGAAGTTCAGTGATGTTAACTGATGTTTCCTGTGGAAATCTGACAGTAAACTATACCATTCTGTTGCAAATGTGTCCCTTTGATAGAAAAGGAAATCTCTGCTTTCTTTGCATAAAGAGAAAAGCTGGTGTCTAATGAATAATAAGTTGAATATGCCACCAAGGAGCACAGGTAAATACAGGAAGACACGAATGTTGACCATAAATAATAAAGGATAGCTGAGAGGCATACGTCTTAAGATACAAGACAGTTTAAGACAACTGAACAATATATCAACTATCATTTTGTCAGAATGGTCATAACAGGGATCAGAGTGGTACTGCGTGCATCTGTGATAGCATAGTTAGTCACTATCATATGAATAAAGGTTAATTCTGTTGAAGATAGGAAGGTTTCTTCTGGGATAACCCACAGGCAAAATTCTACCGTCCTTGAACAAAGGACAGCATAAAGGAAAGTCTGCACGGCAGGAATGATGAAGATGAAGGGATGATGGGATGGCTGGCCTGGGTATGAACTGGTAGGGAGCAAAAGTCTTCAAACCTTAAAGGAATATGCACCTCACCAGGTATTTGGGACCTTCAAGCCACTACCTCATCTATAAGACTCCTGGTTTATAGACACCTTAAGCACAAATCACAAGCCACTTCACAACTGTCCTATTTCAAATCCATTTCCCCACAGAATGACTCCTTCTCCATCAAATTCATCATTTTCCTTCTCATCCCTTCCAACCATATCGTCTCACTTTTGCACTATTTCCCCTGTTCTGCCTGCTGTGCCTCCTTTACTTCCAGCTGTTATATTAAATGATACTGTTTCAGTGTCGGATAATCTGAATGCCACTATGATGGATTGTTATACTAATATCATTTGTCCTTAGAAAACTATGTGTTGGAATATTATTCTATGTTGTTTCGATTCTTAATGTAGTGGTTCATTCACTCTGTTCATATTATACTATTAGTGTATACTCATAGGCTCAAAGGTTCAAAGGTGATTAGCTGGGTAATGGCAGAAGACCCTTTACAGGCCAAGTCAATAATACCCAGGATATGACAATATTATATCTTAATTCCCCAGATACGGGATGGGGTAGTATCAGGGTAGTGGGTCTTTGATTTATGGAGCCATGAGTTATTTTACAGATGGCTCCTGTCTGTAAGAGACATGAACAGTACCCCAGGAGTGAATTTAAGGTTACCCATCCATTTGTCCAAATTCTGTTTGAAGAGAATGAAGGACAGGCTTTGTTTTACGAAGATGAGAAGTTCATTCCATAAATGAGGTAGCCTTTGGAATACAAATCTGTTTCTCCAGCAAGTTCTGCTAGAGTCACAAATAACATTTAGATCCATGGAACAAATAACCCTTGTATAATTTTTCTTGTGAATATGTAGCATTTTCATCAGAACTGCATCAGAGAATCCATAAAACACCTCTCAATAAATAGGAAATGGAGTAAAGGGATAGGGCCTTTAGTTGGTCTGCATAAGACTTGTGCGTTATGCTTAGTATTTTTTCTTTTAGTGAAAAACCTCTGGGGCTACTTCAGTTAGAGTAAGTGCCTGATTAGCACATGCAGAAGAGATCATTGTACTCAATTATGGGCCTGATGAGGGCCTAGTACAATGACACTCTGACTGGCTTTAATCTTGATGCCATGCCTTTACTTATAAGCTGAGCCACTCGGAAGCATTTCCTGGCTACCATAGCTACCTGTTGATCAAAAGTTTGTTTACTATCTGTGTTCCTAGGTCCCTCACCACTGAGTCTACTTTTAGGGGTGTGCTATTAACATTATAATTCGCTGGGATATCTGATTTACTGAAGGGTATGATTACAAATCTTTTAGCATTTGTCTCAGACCATGGTTTTGGCACCAGTTGTTTTGTCATTTTTAGATCTGTTTGCAGGATGCCAACATGATTTGGGGATTTGATGATTGCTCCTAGCTTACAGTCATCAGCAAACTGGATGAGTAAAGGGCCCTTAACACTGTCCTTCACTTCAGAAAAGTATACACCAAACAGGAAAGGTCTCATTGCTGAGCCTGTGGGACACTGCTAGTAACAAATTTCTTATTGGAAGTTGATTTGCCTATCCTAGACAACATGTGTTTTGCCAATGAGCCAGTTTGCTATCCTCCTGCTACAGTAAGTTTTTCTATGATCCCAAAGTTGAGGATTGTGTTGAAAGCTTTGACCAGGTCTAGATAAGCAATATGTACCATTTTACCCTCATCCAAGGCCCTAGTGTCTTTCATGAAGAAGTCCACCAGATTAAGAAGGCAAGACCTCCCTTTGATAAAACCAAATTGCGTCTGGTCCAGTGTTTGGAGATTTCCTATGTCATTATTGATCAGGTCCTTGATAATTCTCCCCATGGCCTTGGAGATAAGACTGATCAAGCTTATGGGTCTGTAGTTTCCTGGGTCAGTTGCTGGGCTCCCTTGTGGAGAGGGATGGCTGTTGCAGTCCTCCTTTCTTCTGGAACAAAGCCCATCTGGAGGCTGTGGCTGAAGAAGGTTTCTAGTGGTCCTGACAGACTCTGTTCTAAGCTATTTAAGAAGCATCCTGGAATGTAGTCGGGACCCATGGAGGTTGTGTTTTTCACTTTAGTGAACCTGGTATGTGTTGCATGTCTCTTGTATTCAAATGAAACACTGAGGCACTTTGATGGGTTCAACTTGTTTATTGTACATAAACACATCAGGAGCTGTAACTGGAAAATGTATTTAAGCTACATGACTCACTCATTACTTCAGACACACTCACAGGTGCATCTTCAGTCATGCCTGCATTCACAATGACTATACAAAATGGCACAGATCTTGCACATGCTCAGTAACTTATATGCGTGTGCTATCTAGCTACACTGGCTGACTAGGCACTATACACACAATGACTTACATCCTCTTTCTTTGATTAGTTCAACATGCAATAGGAGAACAAAGTATTTTACAAGCTAGATATCACATCAACATGTAGGGCAGTGTGTGTGTTCTAACTTTAAGAAGCATTTCAAAGTTAGTGCACGTGCATATGAATAGAGAGCACATGCAGACAGCAGTGCCATTTTGAGAGAACAGCCAGAGTGTTAACATGTATGAGTGCAGTAGTCAGTCTGTTTATAAGTTTATTTAAGTGTAAGTTACTAAGCCTCAGTCCTGATGTGTTTGTATATAATAAAGCTGCTTGAACTAAATCCACAACTGTTCATCTGTTTTATCCTGACTGGACGAGCGACATGGTGCCAGAATGGGATCAGGAGTAACACTTCTTCAAGCTATGAGGTGCAGAGTTAACGGTCGAGGTATATTGAGCAGGTTAAGTGATACAGTGCTCAAGCGATCAAGAAAGGTCAGAAATGAACTTAGGTAATAAAAAAAATCGCATAAATGATTTCTTTTATAAACAAAATTATACAAAGCATTTGCAAAGCACAAAATGCATTATTAATCAAATGCAAAGCGCAAATCACATTATTAATTAAGCAAAATGTTCGAAACCATGATATTTGATAAAGTTATTTGAAATGTCTATGAATATGTTTAGAACTGCTTCTAATTTGCATAACGAGTATGTTCAAAGTAAAATGAGCGTGTTAAAAGTAAAACAAGCACAATAAAATTATAATGAGCATAATACAAGTAAAATGAGCATATAAAGTACAATAAAAAGGCAAAGTAAGCATGGAAAAGCAAAGCGGCTGCATTCCTCTAGTAAACAACTATGTTTTTGCTATATGCTGTTATTTTGCATTAACTAAAGTCATTCATAGCATAACTAGTGTTGCTCGAAATATCTCAGTGTGCGCAAAGTGTTTGCAGTGTGCTTTATTACAGTACAATTATTTTGAAGAGGTTTACTCTGTGCAAAGTACAGTTATTTCATGAAGTGCAGCCAGAATACAGTCATTTCAAAAAGTTCCTTGTGCTGTTTACATTTTATTTGCAAAGTGCAGTAATTCAAAGTGTTTCTTACACTGTATAGAGTTATTTCACAAAGTACAGACATTTTTAGAAGGTTATTGTGCTATGCACAGTTTATTTGCAAAGTGCAGTCATTTCAAAGTGTGTCTTACACTGATAAGGGGTGGTTTTGCAAATTACAGTGATTTCAAAGTGTTCTTGTTTTATGGAAACATTTTACAAAGTGCAGTTATTTCAAAGAGTGTATTGTGCTGTTGAGCATAGTTACAAGTTTCTGGCATAAGTTTCTGGTGTATATGTGTGTGTGTGCTTGCACATAATTCCAATGGTCTTTATTAGTGTGTATTGGAATGGCATGGCATTTCACAGATCCAGTCCACTTGTGTTTGATCATAATATTGCAGAGAATTGGAGGGTATATGAACAGGAATATATTTTCATACAAGCAGCTTTTTCTGACAAAGATGCACATACAGTACAAGGGCATTTATTCTGCTTAATTTAGCGGGGGTCAAAAGCCATTGAAAGAAAGCGTTAATTTGTGTATGCACCAGCAGTAAATGCAGGAGAAAGGGAAAACCACCATATTGTTGTACAAGCTGAATCAAGGGAGGACCATGAGTGCTTGAAACATAAATTAAGAGAAATGTGTAACCCCCAGACAAATGTTACATTGGAGAGGCACTTATTTTATACAAGAGACCAAAAGCCAGGAGAAACTTTTGCAGCTTACATTACTGACTTGAGAAACAAAGCTAAAATGTGGAGGTTTTGTGATTTGAAAGATAAGTTGATAAAAGACAGGCTTGTGTGTGGTGTTAATAATGCTGCTGTAAGAAAGATTTTGTCGAGACAGGGATTTAACATTGAGCAAAGCCATAGAGATTTGTCAGATACACAAACTTACAGAAAGGCACACAGATATGCTTGCAAGTGATAAGAGCATGGTTTCAACAGCCTCTAGAGCAAACATAGACAGCATGAAGCACGTGGCTAACAGAAACAGGCCCGAGCACATGGCAGCTGCAGCCCCTGCAGGATTTCCAGGGAAAACCCATACCTTTCCAGCAAGTTCTAAGACTAGTTCAGTAAAACGGACATGCTACATACAGCATAAGGGTGAGTCAGCAAAACCCAAGTCAGGTCTCATTGTTAACTGTCAGAATTGTGGTGCCATTCATGAGTCCAAAAGAGAAAAGTACTTAGCATTTGGTCAGCAATGCCACAAGTGTAAAAAATAGAACTACTTTCAAAAGCTTTATAAATCAAGCAAGCCTCAGTCATTTATTAAGAAAGGTCACTCAAAACAGCAAGTTGATCATATAGAAATCTGCAACTGTACTTTCTTTGTAGATGGTGTATCAGTTGTTGGTGAAAAGTTAATGCAGTGGATTTGTTGGCAAAAAACAACATGTTTTGTACTGTCCTGATCAATGGTAAACTCACAGAGCTCAAAGTAGACACTGGTTCAAAGTGCAATGTTATATCAGCAGAAACATTTGCTAGAGTAAGAGCTGGTGAACAATGTAATTTGGCCAATTGTGTGAAGCTTGTTGCTTACGGAGGTGAAGAGATTTAAATCAAAGGCTCAGTAATGCTTTCATGCTATTCAGCTGGGAACAGTTACAGCTTGCAATTTTATGTAGTCAGAAGACCTGTGCAGTCATTATTAGGTCACAGAGACAGTTTAAGAATGAAACTGCTTTCCTTTACCAAAGACGTCCGCTATGTAAGCACTTGTCCTAGTTCCAGTTTCACCAATGCTATTTTCTCTGAGTATGCTGATGCTTTTGAAGACAAACTAAGTAAACCTCCAGTTGTGTACTCCATGAAATTAGACCCAGAGGTCAGTCCGGTGGTCAGACAGTGAGAAGAGTTCCGATAGCTATGCAGGATATAGTCAAGGTCCAGTTAGATATGATGGTGCAGCAAGGTGTGATTTGTCCAGTTACAGAAACAACTGACTGGGTGTCTTCCATGGTAGATGACAATAAGAAAAGCTCAGATGAAATCAGATGCAACAAACTTAAAGCATTAAAGAGAACTTAACATCCTATGCATACAGTCAAGGAAGTTTCTACCCTCATGTCAAATGGTACTGTTTTTTCTGTCTTAGATGCAAAGAGTTCATTTTGGCAAATAATGCTTGATCGCAAATCTTCACTACTGACTACATTCTGCACACCATTTGGTAGGTACAGATTTCTCAGAATGCCTTTTGGAATAAATTCTGCCAGTGAAGTCTTTCAGTGTGCAATGGAGCAAATTTTTTTGGGTTATCCATGTGTTATAATAGTGGATCATTTACTAGTTAGAGGCAATGGTGAAGCAGAGCATGAAGAAACCTCAGGAAAGTTCTGGAAAGAGCACGTAAAGTGAATTTATAGCTCAATCCTCTGAAATGTGAATTCAGGCTACCAGAAGTTACTTATGTAGGTCATTTATTTACCAGTTCAGGCTTACAACCAAATCCTTCCAAACAAACAGCTATTCTTGAGATTCCAACTCCAGACAATGTCCCAGCCTTACAGCATTTTCTTGGCATGGTTAATTATTTGGGCAAGTTTATACCAGACTTCAGTGAATTATCAGTGCTCTTAAGAGAGCTGATATAAAAAAATGTTACCTGGTCATGGTCACCAGAGAACATTTGATGACCTTAAAAAGAAAATTACCAACCCACCTATGTTAAGAAACTATGATATCCACAAACCAGTGATTCTTTCCTGTGATACTTCAAAGTCCAGTACTGGTGCAGTTATTCTTCAAGAGGGCAGACCAGTAGCCTATGCATCTAGAACTCTTACCCAAACCAAGATGCAGTATGCTTAAATTGAGAAGGAACTTTTGGCAATTGTGTTTGCATGTTCGAAGTTCCATGATTATATTTATGGCTGAGCTATCCAGATCGAGACTGATCATCAGCCCTTAAGTCACTATTTTAAAGAAGCCTATGAATACAGCTCTGGCAAGACTACAAAGCATGATGCTTAGATTATAAAAGTACAACTTCAGAATGGTCTATACAAAAGGCAAACTTCTTTATCTGGCTTATACCTTATCCAGATAACCAAGAAATACCAGAGAAAAGCTTCATGCAGAGAATTTTGACTTCAAGGTCATGGAAGTGTATGATTTTGATACCACAAGACTAGATGAGCTAAGAGATCATACAATTACTCATCCAATTTTGCAAAGGCTCAACCACTTTATCAATGTTGGATGGCCGTCAAAGCAATCTTGTTAACAAAGAGAAGTGCAACCTTATTTTCCTTACAGATATGAGATGTTGATGGAAAACTGTTCATTTTCAAAGGTCCTAAGGTTGTTGTTCTTACTTCCTTACAACAAGAGTGCATCCAGATTTTGCATCATGGCCATCCAGGTTCTGAGTCTACCAAAAGAGGACTAGTATTTTGGCCTCCTCTATCAAAAGATATCAATAAAGTACTATCATCTTGTTCAGTCTGCAATAGTACTAAACTGCATTTACAAAAAGAGACTTCATCTAAGCCAGATCCCTGAACTACATTGGTCAGCAATAGCCACTGACATATTTGAGTGGAACAGTCAACATTACTTAGTGCTGGTAGAATCTTATTCAAACTGGTTTGAGATTGATCTGCTACCTAACCTAATATCCAGTACGGTCATTACTAAGTTGAAATGCCATTTATCAGTTCATGGTAGTCCATGCAAAATGTTATTTCTGACAATGGTGCCCAGTTTACCAGTCAGCTATTTAAGAAATTTGCAAAAGAGTGGGACTTTATCCATGTTATTAGTAGCCTTGAGTACCCAATGGCCTAGCTGAACATGCAGTGCATAGCAATTACTAGAGAGGTCAAAGAGTGACAGTACCAATGTTTTCTTGAATTTGCTTAATCTCAGAAATATACCCCGTAACAATTTACTTGGCTCTCTTACTCAGAGACTTCTGTCTTGGCAAAGCAGAACAACCTTACCTATCAGTTCCAGTTTGTTGGTGCCAAATGCTAAAAACACCACAGCAATCAAAGCCCAACTATTCAGAAAGCATTCATTTCAGAAGTCCAACTATGATTAAATAAGCAGATTTCTTTGTCTATCGAAAGGAGGAGAGATAGTGAGGACGCAAACAGCGAAAGGTTTTGATTGAATTGGTCAAGTGAGAAGTATATATAGCAAGTCGAGATCCTACTTAGTGGAATTTGAGGGAACAGAATACCGAAGTATTTGCAGGCATCTTCTTCTGGTTTCTGAATCGATATCACAGCATTGTACCTGTGATACAGACTCTAGATCTCAGAGCAACCCAGACGATGTTCCTGTTGAAGGACATGTCTCAGTACCTATTCCCAATCCTGATTATGTCCCAGATGTCCCTGAAGTTGAACATTCATTAAAGACAGTCCTTGCTGCTAAACCCCATCCTAGTTTTTATGTCACATGATCAGGTCATATTTCCAGACCTAGTGTAAAATACACAGCAACCTGGATATGATTGTTTCATTTGTAATTAGTTCTATATAATTGCATGTTAAAAGATTATTTCTGTGTAATTACATGCCAGTGTTTGTTGTCATTATTACTGTGCATGACCTATTTCTCAAAGAGGGAGGAAGTAGAACAGTGTGTGTGTTGTAACTTTAAGAAGCATTTCAAAGTCAGGGCACGTGCATATAAATTGAGAACACGTGCAGGCAGCAGTGCCATTTTGAGAGAACAGCCATGCAGGATATAGTCAAGGTCCAGTTAGATATGATGGTGCAGCAAGGTGTGATTTGTCCAGTTACAGAAACAACTGACTGGGTGTCTTCCATGGTAGATGCTCATAAGAAAAGCTCAGATGAAATCAGATGCAACAAACTTAAAGCATTAAAGAGAACTTAACATCCTATGCATACAGTCAAGGAAGTTTCTACCCTCATGTCAAATGGTACTGTTTTTTCTGTCTTAGATGCAAAGAGTTCATTTTGGCAAGTAATGCTTGATCGCAAATCTTCACTACTGACTACATTCTGCACACCATTTGGTAGATACAGATTTCCCAGAATGCCTTTTGGAATAAATTCTGCCAGTGAAGTCTTTCAGTGTGCAATGGAGCAAATTTTTTGGGGTTATCCATGTGTTATAATAGTGGATCATTTACTAGTTAGAGGCAATGGTGAAGCAGAGCATGACAGAAACCTCAGGAAAGTTCTGGAAAGAGCACGTAAAGTGAATTTATAGCTCAATCCTCTGAAATGTGAATTCAGGCTACCAGAAGTTACTTATGTAGGTCATTTATTTACCAGTTCAGGCTTACAACCAGATCCTTCCAAACAAACAGCTATTCTTGAGATGCCAACTCCAGACAATGTCCCAGCCTTACAGCATTTTCTTGGCATGGTTAATTATTTCGGCAAGTTTATACCAGACTTCAATGAATTATCAGTGCTCTTAAGAGAGCTGATATAAAAAATGTTACCTGGTCATGGTTGGAACAACACCAGAGAACATTTGATGACCTTAAAATGAAAATTACCAACCCACCTATGTTAAGAAACTATGATATCCACAAACCAGTGATTCTTTCCTGTGATACTTCAAAGTCCAGTACTGGTGCAGTTATTCTTCAAGAGGGCAGACCAGTAGCCTATGCATCTAGAACACTTACCCAAACCAAGATGCAGTATGCTTAAATTGAGAAGGAACTTTTGGCAATTGTGTTTGCATGTTCGAAGTTCCATGATTATATTTATGGCTGAGCTATCCAGATCGAGACTGATCATCAGCCCTTAAGTCACTATTTTAAAGAAGCCTATGAATACAGCTCTGGCAAGACTACAAAGCATGATGCTTAGATTACAAAAGTACAACTTCAGAATGCTCTATACAAAAGGCAAACTTCTTTATCTGGCTTATACCTTATCCAGATAACCAAGAAATACCAGAGAAAAGCTTCATGCAGAGAATTTTGACTTCAAGGTCATGGAAGTGTATGATTTTGATACCACAATACTAGATGAGCTAAGAGATGATACAATTACTCATCCAATTTTGCAAAGGCTCAACCACTTTATCAATGTTGGATGGCCGTCAAAGCAATCTTGTTAACAAAGAGAAGTGCAACCTTATTTTCCTTACAGATATGAGATGTTGATGGAAAACTGTTCATTTTCAAAGGTCCTAAGGTTGTTGTTCTTACTTCCTTACAACAAGAGTGCATCCAGATTTTGCATCATGGCCATCCAGGTTCTGAGTCTACCAAAAGAGGACTAGTATGTTGGCCTTCTCTATCAAAATATATCAATAAAGTACTATCATCTTGTTCAGTCTGCAATAGTACTAAACTGCATTTACAAAAAGAGACTTCATCTAAGCCAGATCCCTGAACTACATTGGTCAGCAATAGCCACTGACATATTTGAGTGGAACAGTCAACATTACTTAGTGCTGGTAGAATCTTATTCAAACTGGTTTGAGATTGATCTGCTACCTAACCTAATATCCAGTACAGTCATTACTAAGTTGAAATGCCATTTATCAGTTCATGGTAGTCCATGCAAAATGTTATTTCTGACAATGGTGCCCAGTTCACCAGTCAGCTATTTAAGAAATTTGCAAATGAGTGGGACTTTATCCATGTTATTAGTAGCCTTGAGTACCCAATGGCCTAGCTGAACATGCAGTGCATAGCAATTACTAGAGAGGTCAAAGAGTGACAGTACCAATGTTTTCTTGAATTTGCTTAATCTCAGAAATATACCCCGTAACAATTTACTTGGCGCTCTTACTCAGAGACTTCTGTCTTGGCAAAGCAGAACAACCTTACCTATCAGTTCCAGTTTGTTGGTGCCTAATGCTAAAACCACCACAGCCATCAAAGCCCAACTATTCAGAAAGCATTCATTTCAGAAGTCCAACTATGATTAAATGAGCAGATTTCTTTGTCTATTGAAAGGAGGAGAGATAGTGAGGATGCAAACAGCGAAAGGTTTTGATTGAATTGGTCAAGTGAGAAGTATATATAGCAAGTCGAGATCCTACTTAGTGGAATTTGAGGGAACAGAATACCGAAGAATTTGCAGGCATCTTCTTCTGGTTTCTGAATCGATATCACAGCATTGTGCCTGTGATACAGACTCTAGATCTCAGAGCAACCCAGACGATGTTCCTGTTGAAGGACATGTCTCAGTACCTATTCCCATTCCTGATTATGTCCCAGATGTCCCTGAAGTTGAACATTCATTAAAGACAGTCCTTGCTGCTAAACCCCATCCTAGTTTTTATGTCACATGATCAGGTCGTATTTCCAGACCTAGTGTAAAATACACAGCAACCTGGATATGATTGTTTCATTTGTAATTAGTTCTATATAACTGCATGTTAAAAGATTATTTCTGTGTAATTACATGCCAGTGTTTGTTGTCATTATTACTGTGCATGACCTATTTCTCAAAGAGGGAGGATGTAGAACAGTGTGTGTATTGTAACTTTAAGAAGCATTTCAAAGTCAGGGCACGTGCATATAAATTGAGAACACATGCAGGCAGCAGTGCCATTTTGAGAGAACAGCCAGAGTGCTAACATGTATGAGTACAGTCATCAATCTGTTTATAAGTTTATTTAAGTTTAAGTTGCTAAGCCTCAATCTTGATGTGTTTGTATGTAATAAAGCTGTCTGAACCGAACCTACAATTGTTCTTCTATTTTATCTTGACTGGATGAGTGGCAAACATATCACAACAAATGAATTCAAGTCCAAGTTGCTGTGTATCTTGAAATGGGTCTGGAAATTCTACCTGATCTGGTCACATAAAAACTTTGACTGGGTTTAGCAACAGGGACAGTGTCTGGGGATTTCTTTAAATTGGAACTTTGGGAATTACATCAGGATTACTTGAAGAAAGTACACTGTCCTCTGGAATCTGAACAAGTGTAGAGTCACTCTGAGAAATAGAGTCTCTGGCACAGGCAATCTGCTGTACCACTGGTTCATTCTTAAATCCATTCCATCAGATTGTACAATGTAAGATCTCAGATCTTCACAAATATTTTTAACAATTCCCACTTGGTCATATCCTTTAGATGTCTGCATTCTTATGATCTCACCTTGCCTTAATGGTCTGAGGGATTTGCTGGATTTATCATAGTACAATGTTTGTGACTGGCGTTTTTCAAAAGTTGAGTCTTGACCATTCTGTTGTTGTTTGCATTTGGAATCAATAATTGTTTACTGATCGGAAGAGTTGTTCTAGTAAAGAGGTCTTTTCGTGGCCAAGAAGATCAGCTGTGAGTACAGAAAATGTAGAAAGAATGACTACAGTACAGATTTCTGAAAATTCAAATATGCATAGTACTGCCCCTTTAAATCAGAATCCCTGTGAGAACAGTGATGTCAGCACAGAGAGAGTATGTATAGAACCTCCCACATTTGAAAATGGTGGAATGGCAAAAGAAACTTTCCAAATGGCTTGCACTAACAGAAGGATGGATTCCAGTGTTAATTCTGATTCAGTAGCTTTTTTGGAGCACCAGGCACCTCCACACACCTCAATCCTTCCATTTGTGTTAAAGAAGGCTGCCAATAAGGGACAGGTCGAGCAGCAGGAATCAAAGAGGGAGAACGCTGATTACAGCAGAGAGAACGAGTGACTCCTGCATATATGAACACCAGGAGCAAGAACCAACAAAAAACTTGGTAATTAATATATCTAGCTTTTCTTTAACTGATGCACAAGTCTCGTTGTTAAATAGAGGCCTGAACTTTATTCCAGCACAGAAAACAGTATTAACTGATTTATTAAAAGAGCTGAAGTTATTTTCTCGTAACCTAACACTTAAAGCCATGTTTAAAAGAAATGTATTTGATAATATGTTTAAACAACCTAGTGCCTTTGTACCCAAGATACATCCCACAGTTGAAACTTTCACTAATGTGTGTGAGCATGAAATTAGAGAGATGCATGCTAAAAATCTTCCACCTAGATTTTATAACTTGAGTAAATCAGAAACTGAAGCACTGTCAGAACTAAAGGATTCTCACAGCTTTGAAATTAGGCCTGCTGACAAGGGGGGCAGTGTAGCAGTAATGGATAAGGTTTTTTATTACAAGAAAATGATGGAACTTTTGAATGATACAGATACTTATGTTGAACTAAATGAGAGACAAGTACAAGGTATAATTGACAGGATATCTGTATATATTTTTGACTTATTGATTACTAATTATGTATCAGAGGAATTGTTTGACTACTTTTAGATAGAACATCCAACTATACCCATTATTTATGGTCTACCTAAAATTCACAAAGACATCACACAGCCCCCTATGAGACCTATTGTATCCAGTAAAGGATGGGCCACAGAAGCCATCTCAATTTATATTGAACAAAATTTACAAATAGTCCTAAAATCATGTGAGACTATACTAAGGGATACAAAGGCATTTCTGCGACTGTTATATAATAAGACCAGGAATATTAATAGAAATTATATGTTTGTGACAATGGATGTCACTTCACTGTTCACAGTGATACTGAATAAATGGGGTATTGAGAAAATACGTGATATTCTGACCTTGAAACAAATTTTTCAAAGCACTAAGATTAATTTGATATGTGAGTTGCTTGATATTGTCCTAGAAAATAATGTCTTTATATTCAATGACAAGTTTTATCTACAGAAAGTTGGTGTAGCAATGGGCACAGCTTGTGCTAACAGCTACGCCAACTTAGCATTGGCTGCATGGGAAAAAGATCATGTATTAAGTGCTAGCAATAAATATGCTGGCAAAATTGTATGGTATATACGTTTTGTAGATGACGTCTTCCTGTTATGGGATGGTACTAGTGAAGAGTTGCAAGAGATGGTGGAGTACTTACATAGCACCACTGAATTTTTAAGATTCACTAGTCAACATTCCAGGGACTCTATTGAGTTCCTAGATGTTTTGGTTAAGAAGACAGCATTAGACAAACTTACAACAGGGATGTATAGAAAATCTACATGGAGAAATAGTATCTTACATAAGACTAGTATGCATCCAACATTTGTACACAAAAATGTAGTGAAAGGACAATATATGAGAATAAGCCGCTTACATAATACAAATGAAGGCTTTGTGAAGACAATGACTATATTAGAGAAAGACTTCTAAAACAGAGGTTATAGTAAGAAAGACATAAATGAAAGCTCTAAATATACCATTGAAAATAGGGATGGGAGATGTAAACCGCTCTTCTCAAATACTATAGAAGATGTTAAAAGCAAGGAAGGTCATGATTTTAAAGTTAGATTCCCTATAACTTATTCAAGTGACATCAGAAGGTTCTGTAATATTTTTGAGAAGAATTGGAATGTTTTATTGTCGGATCCTGACTTGAGAGAATTGTTAGAAGATAGACCCAGCTTTTCTTTTAGAAATAAGAGGTCCTTAAAAAGGCAACTCTGTTATAAATCCAGAAACAATGAAAGAATGATCCTATCTGATAGGCAGGGGACTTTTCCTTGCAGAAATTGTACAGCATGTGACTATTTATATAATAAATCTACATATAAACATCCTACACTAGGATTTATAATTGATAAAGATTTTATGCTGACTGCAGAACACAAAATTTGGTTTATTTCAGCTTCTGCACTGTCTGTCATGCCTTTTATATAGGCAAAACCAATAGGTGTCTAAAGGAACGTATCCTTGAACACCTTAGAGATATAAGAAATAAAAAAAGACACAAGTGCTTTAGCAAAACATGTGGAAGAAGAAGATAGGAAACATATTTTTAATTTCATGGTTTTAGAGATAATAAATAAAAGTAAGAGGGGAGGTGATATAAGGAATAAGGTAGAGGAAGCCGAACAAAGATGGATTTTACTACTTCAGGCAGATAGGTCTCCTGGATTGAACAATGCTGTTTCCTTGAAACCTTTTTTAAAATCCAGACCACTAAAACATTAAGTAATATGGATTATTAAATAAAATGTGTCTGTTATATGTATATTTTATTTCATCTTATGCAGAATATAAGGCAAATTAATGTACTGATGTATGCAATTTTAATTAGTCTATGTCATAGTTCTATATGTGTTTTTATTGGTTGAACCATATTTTAAATACCATTGTTTTAACTGTTTTTATGAGTCTGAAGAAGCGATCAGCTGACTTAGATTGCAAAAGCGCTTACTCTTGTTTAATAAAGTGGTGTGAAACTGCAAGTGAACCGTTTCCTACCCTGACTACTACATCTCAGTTACAACTTTTGGTTTTATAAAGGGCACTACTGTGAAGCTGCAAGTGCTTTATTTCCTGATGTGGATTATTCCATTTTTATCTTCAGCTGTGGTCTAACCATTGGTCTTTTCATTTTTTTTTGAGTTGTTCTAGTATGTCTGGACATCGATCTCTGAGCAGGTGAACAAAACAAATTATCTTGTGGAATGTTTCTGAGATTAAGTAGGTTATGAAAACCATCGGTACCATCTCTCCTGGATTTCTCCAATAAGTACTTTGCACTTTGAAATGCACTCTCAGCTAATCCACTGGATTTTGGATGCTCAGGACTACTAGTAACATGGACAAAGTCCCAAGACTCAGCAAAATCCTTGAACTGCTGATTTGTAAACTGTGCACCGTTATCAGATACGGCTTTGTGTGAACCACTATGAGCAGAAAAATGTCTCTTCAATTTTCTAAGGACAGTGTTGGAATTTAAGTTAGGAAGAAGGTAAATTTCAAACCAATTTGACTGAGTCCATTAAAACTAAATAATGTTGAGCATTCCATTCAAAAATATCAGTAGCAACTTTATCCATGATAGTTCAGGAATCTGGTTTAGCTGAAGTGGTTGTTTTTGTTGGTGCAATTTACTACTGTAGCAAATAGAACATGCTTGAGTTTCCTTCTCTATCTTTTGATAGAGAAGGCCAAAATGCTATGCCTCCTGCCCTTCTTTTGGTAGAATCAGTACCCAGGTGACAATGATGCAAAATTGTGATAAATTCCTGATGTAATGGAATTACTGCTTTAAGACCTTTCATGATGATTCCATCTTCCATCATGAGCTTGTCTCTGTAAGTAAAATACTTCTGCATGTCAAGTGATAAATGAATTTGTTTTGCTGGCCATCCTTGACTGCTACAATTTTTCAGCTTCTGGAGAATTGGGACTGAAGCTATATAATTTCTGAGTTCATCAAGGCACGATAAGGAAAATTTTCTGACTTCCATGAATTCAAAGTCTGCTTTCTCATTGTCATGCTGTTCTGTTCCTTGTCTGGGTGCTCTTGACAAAGCATCAGCAAGATTTAGAAATTTGCTTTTTGTATAGACAATGTCGAAAAATTGTACTTTTGCAGTTTTAACATCATGCATTGTAAGCAAGCTGGGCTGTATTTATTGGCTTCATTAGATTTGTCACTAGAGGTTGGAGATCAGTCTCTATTTGCATTGGTTTACCATAAATATAAAACTTCAGACATGCAAACACTACTGCCAAAAGCTCTTTTTCAGTTTGTGCATACTGCATCCCAATTTAGGTTACCATTCTGGATGCACAGGCTACTGGTATACCTTCTAGAAGACATGCTGCACCAGGACCATACTTTGAAGCATCACACAAAAGAGTTACAGGTTTATGAACATCATAATATCTCAGTGTGGGTGGACTGGCAATTGTATGTTTCAGAATGTTAAATGCTCTTTGGTGTTGTTCCAACCAAGACCAGTTTACATTTTTGCATGTCAGCTCATGTAACGGTGCTGAGAGCTCACTCAGGTTTGGGATAAACTTTCCTAAATAGTTGACCATACCAAGAAAACATTGTAAAGATGTAACATTTTCTGTAAATGGCATCTCAAGAATTGCTGCTTGCTTAGACGGATCTGGTTGTAAGCCAGAAATGGTAAACAAATGACCCACATAAGTAACATCTTTCAGTTTGAATTTAGACTTCTGAGGATTCAGTTAAAGATTTACTTTACGAGCATTGTCTAGAACTTTCTTGAGGTTTCAATCATGTTTGACTTCACCATTTACCACTACAATAAAGTCATCTACTATAATAGCACATGGATAACCTGAAAAGTTTTCTCCATTGCACATTGAAATACTTTACTGGCAAAATGTATCCCAAATGTCATTCTGAAGAATCTGTATCTACCAAATGGTGCACTGGAAGTGATTTAACAATGAAGATTTGTGATCTAGCGAAATTTACCAAAATGAACTTTTTGCATCTAAGAATGAAAAAACAGTGGCATTCAGCATGAGAATAGCTACTTCTTCTAATGTGTGCATCAGATGATGAGGACATTTAAGCACTTTTTTAAATCTCTTGGATCAACACATATTCAAATATCATCTGAGCATTTCTTATGAGCTATGACCATGGAGGATACCCATTCAGTCAGTTCTTTTACTGGAGTAAGGACACCTAAATTCACTATTTTGTCAAGCTCTGCCTTTACTTTGCTCTGCATTGCTACCGGAACCTTCCTTGCTGGTCTAACAGCTGGGCTTACTTCATGGTTTAACTTCAAGGAGTATGTGACTGGAAGTTTGCCAAGTTTGTCTGTGAAAATATCAGCATATTCACTAAAAATATTCTGTGTAAAACTATCATGGTTGTTCAGATTTATATGGTGGACCTCTTTATTAAATGAAATCAGTCTCATTCTCATACTGTTTTGAAGCCTAACAATGACTGTACGTGTATTTTGAATACATAAAACTGCAAATCATAGCTGTTGCCATCAGAATGGCATGTGAGAACTATTGCTCCATCAGTTTGAATCTCTTCACCACCATAAGCAACTAGTTTTGCACACTTTGCTGAATCAAGTTTCTTACCAGCTCTTACTTTGGCAAACATTTGCACTGATATAACATTGCATGTAGATCCAGTTTCTACTTTAAACTCCACAGGTTTCCCACTAATTTGAACAGTACAAAATATTTCACTCTTTGCTGCCAACTGATAATCTGCTGTGTTAACTGTTTCATTAATCACAGAGACACCATCAACATGTAAACGTTGCACACTCCAAATCTGACCTCAAACCAGTGGCAAGTGGAGTACCACAGGGTTCAGTCCTGGGACCTCTCCTGTTTGGTATCTACTTCTTTGAAGTACAGGCTAACACAGAAGGCCTCTGGCTAATGAAGTTTGCAGATGACTGCAAACTAGGAGCCATAGTCAAGTCCCCAAATGATGTGGAAATCCTACAGAAGGGCCTTGCTGAGATAGATGCCAGGTGTCCGAGCCATGGCCATAAGCTCAATACCAAAAAGTGCATTGTCATCCCCTTTGGTAAAAACTCTGTACCCATGAACTACTACATAGACAGAAGTCTACTTAACACCGAATGTGTGATGAGAGAACTTGGGACCCAGGCGGACAGTAGTCTGTCCTTTGATAGTCACATCGCCACAGTAGTCAGGAAGTCCTTCTACATGGCACACCTCATCATAAAAGGGTTCTCATCCAGGAAAAAAAAGGTCATTGTTCCCCTCTACTCGACACTCATTAGACCCATTATAAAGTACAACGCCCCTTTTGGAATGAACCTCACAAGACATCTGCAGCAGCTGGAAAGGCCACAGAAGTACCTCACAAAGAGGATTACTGGCCTCAAACAGATGCCCTACACTGACCATCTCAAAAAACTCCAGCTTTACTCCGTAGCATATCATCTACTCTGAGGTGATCTTTGCCTAACATATAAAGCTATGTCAAACCCAGAGCTGTTGGACATGCTACACCTAAAGAAATCCCAATCCTGCTGAGCTACACGGTCTAGGGACCTAAACCTTGTCACCACAATAAACAGCACATGCTGAAGGGATACATTCCTGTTCTAAAGACTTCCCATACTCTGGAACAGGCTACCCATCTATGTCAAGCAAAGTTCTTCATTAGCACTCTTCAAAAAAAATCTTGATGAGTGGATGGGAAATAGGAAATACACCTCAGGGATCACTTCTGTGTCTCTGCTCAACAGTGGCACAGCAGAATAACTTTCTTGGGTGGCGTAAGCCAGGGAACTTTGTTGGCTAGGCTTGCATAGGCCCTTGGGCCAATAGCTTAGTACCTACCTATGAACCTACGAACCTATGAACATAGAAAGTTTGCTCACAGCTCTCTATCTGATCTACTTGCATCTTCAGATGCTCTCGTTTAATAAAAGTATGTGCCACTTTAGACTTGCAAAGCCTTTTGAAATGATTCCACTTTTTACATTTGTGGCATTGCTGACCAAAAGCTAAGCACTTTTCTCATTTAGGTTCATGATTGGCTTCACAATTACGACAGCTAGCAATAAGGTTGGCTGTTGTGGCACCATTCAGTTTATATTTCTTTTTCATCTTAGCTTTGTGTTTTACACTATCAACATTCACACTGGCAGACACTGCATGCACATGTTTCTCATTCGTAAGTATATTTGTATGCTTTTCTGTAAGCTCATATATTTGACAAATCTCAGTGGCTTTGCTCAGTATTAAGTCACTGTCTCAAAGCAAAATCTTTCTCAAATGCATCATTATTAACTCCACACACAAGCCTGTCTTTTATAAACTCAGCACTCAGATCACCAAATCTGTCTGTTTTTGCTTTATTTCATAAGTCAGTGATACATGCTGCTATAGATTCATCAGGCTTTTGATTTTTTGTGCAAAACATGGGACTTTCCATTGTAATATTCATTTGAGGATTAGACATTTCTCTAAATTTATGTTTTAAGCACTCAGGATCTTCCCGAGTTTCAGTCTGTATCACGATATGATGGTTTGCCCCCTTCCCTGCATACATGGCAGGTGCATACACAAATGAATGTTCCTTATCAATGGTGTCTCAGCCACCCAAATTAGGAAATATGAATGCCTTTGTATGTGTGTCTTTATCAGAAAATGTAGCCTGTATGAAAATATCAGATTCTTGCTCAAACCCTTGCCAATTCTCAGCTATATTATTATCAAATGCCAGCAGACCAAATCTACAAAATCCCTCTGCCATAACAACAAAATATGTTTAAATATAAGCATAGACCAATGACTAGTAATTGTACTCAAATGCACAACAATATGTCTGAAAAAGCTTCAGTTTAACACTGCAAACATTGCAAACACTCCAGACACTTCAGATACTTTGAAAAGTTTCAGTTAATGTAAAAAAGTAGAACATTGTGAAACAAATGCAGTCATTTTCGCCTTTTTCTCCATTTTAAACACGTTAGAAATTATTTTGAACTCTTCTCTATTCATTTTGCCATTCATGATTAACTCAGCACATTGCTGAGCATTTCCTTTGAGGTTAAGAAAATAATTAAAAAAGCATCATTGCTATCTTTCATTAGGGAGGCTATCTTTGCCTCGCAGTTTGCTTTGGCAGATTTGAACATCCCTCTAATTTGTTTGTTTAGACTGGTAAATGTCCTTTTACACATTTTTTTCTTCTTGGCTTTGGAGAGGATTTTTTTTCTTTTTTTGAATAGCCTATTTCTGCTAGGGGTCCACCAGGGTGATTTATTTTTACCAGTAACCATAGGTTTGACTTGCACTGCCTCCTCTATGCAGCTATGAATGTGGTTGCACAGTGCTTTTGTGTACAGCTCAGATTTGGCCTCAGTGTCATCTGGGTTGAGAGGGGATTGGAAATTTAATAAGCTGTCACTTAGTTTGAGGTAACTGGCCTTAGCAAAGTTCTTAACAGGTCTTGAGTTTGATGGGGGTTCTAGGTTATTTTAATACTAAAGGAGATAATTTTGTGGTCAGATCTTACCAGTGAGAAGTTAATTCATAGGTTCATAGGTTCATAGGTAGATACTAGGCTATCTGCCCTAGGGCATTTATAAGCCTAGCCAGAGTGTGTTTGGCTTTCACCTCCCATTTAGATTTGTTAACTGTGCCTCTGTATAGTAGGTCACAGAAGATAGGCCGTTATGGTTAGTTTACTGTGTCTCTGTCTAGCAGGGACACAGAAGAGATCCCAGGGGTAAACTTATGATCTCCCATCCACTCGTCAAGATTTCTCTTGAAGAGGGTCAGTGAGGGGCTCTGCCTAACATGAATTGGGATTCTGTTCCAGAGTGAGGGGAGCCTCTGGGATATGAATCTGTCCCTCCAGCATGTCCTATTTATTTCTGTGCTGAGGTTCAAGTCCCTCGAGCGTGTGGCTCTAAGGGATTTGGATTTCCTGAGGTGGAGCATGTCCATTAATTCTGGGTTAGACATGGCTTTGTACATCAGGCATAGATCGCCTCAGAGTAGGCAGTAAGCAACTGAGTAGAGCTGGAGTTTCTTTAGTCGAATTGCATAGGGCATCTGTTTGAGGCCTGTGATCCTCTTGGTGAGGTACTTTTGGGGTCTCACCAGTTGCTGCAAGTGTCGGGTAAGGTACATCCCAAATGGGGCATTGTATTCAATTATGGGCCTGATGAGTGATGAGTAGAGGGGCACAATGACCTCTCTTGATCTAGATGTGAACCCTTTCATGATAAGGTGGGCTATATAGAAGGTCTTTCTAACCACTTTGGCAATGTGATTGTCAAAGGAGAGATTCCTATCTACTTGGGTCCCCAAATCCCTAATTACTTCTTCCGTACTTAATGGATTACCACCTATGTGGTAATTTGTGGGCACTTTGTTTTTCCCAAAGGGGATGACTATGCACTTTTTGGCATTTAGCTTGAGGCCATGGCTCTGGCACCAGGTATCCGTCTCTGTCAGACCCTTTTGGAGGATGCTTGTGTCAGCTGGAGAGTCGATTATGGCTCCCAGTTTGCAGTCATCTGCAAACTTGGTCAGCCATAGTCCTCCTGTGTTAGCCTGTACCTCGGAGAAGTATATACCGAACAAGAAAGGTCCCAGGACTGACCCTTGTGGGACGCCACTTGTAACTGGTTTAGAGTCTGACATGGCACCTGCAATTCTGACCATGTGGGTTCTATCCCTGAGCCAGTTTGCAACCCATATTGTGACATAGGGGTTGATATTTAAGCTGGTAAGCTTATTTATGATGCCCGAGTGGGGTATTGTGTCGAAGGCTTTTGCGAGGTCCAGGTAGGCTGTGTGGACTACCTTCCCCTCATCTATGGCCTTGGTAACTGTTTCAAAGAAGTCAACTAGGTTTAAGGGGTCAAGATCTGTCCTTAACAAAGCCGAATTGGGTAGGGTCCAGTGTCTGGAGGTTCCCAATGTCTTTGTTTATGAGTTCCATGATGATACGCTACATAGCTTTGTAGACCAGACTAGTCAGGCTTATAGGGCAATAGTTCCTGGGGTCTGTTGTGGCACCACCTTTGTGGAGTGGGACCACTGTTGCTGTACGCCATTCTTTGGGTACATATCCTGTAGTAAGGCTGAGTTTGAACAGTGACTTTATGTGAGGGTTCAGTTATTCTTGGAGTTCATGTAAGACGCAGCCCAGGAGACCGTCCGGTCCCATTGATGCTGTGTTTTTTGCTATGGAGGGGGCAGCTTTCACCTGTGCATCTGTGATGTCTGGGGGGCTACATTCTGTTGGGATAGACATTTGCTCTTTTGTGGGGGAAAGGGGGGAGAAGTTTGCACTGAACCTGTCTGCCAGGATGTTGGCAATGTCTGTGGGTTCAGTGTATTTTTTGCCATTTTGCACTAACTCAGAGCATATCTGGGAGTTGCCACCCAGATTCCTGACATAACTAAAGAAGGACTTGTGATTATCTTTAGCGTCTTGGGCAATTTTTCTTTCGAAGCTGGCCTTTGATGATTTTATGAGGGATCGTAGTTTCTTGCTAGTACTGATCAGAAATGCCTTCCCTTTTTGGGATTTTGATCTATCATGTAGTAGCTTCCTCCTCCTTCTGTTGTATAGCTTATTTATGGCCAGGGTCCACCAGACAGGTCTCCTGCTTTTGGAGGAGTGAGTCTTGGTTTTATTTGGGATAGCATGATCCATGCATTGCTGTAGGTGCTCATAGAATGCGTTTGTAAAGGATTCTGCGGTTCGGGCAGCATTTTCCTCTGGTCCGGGGGCTTTGAAGGATTCCACCTCTGTTTTGAGAAGTGTGAAGTTTGCTTTTGTGAAATTTTTCACAGTGGTTTCCTTGGCTGGGGGTGGGGACAGGATATGGATGTCCAGTGAGATTAGTTTATGGTCTAATCTTATCAATGAGGGGTTCACCTCTTGTGTGGAACACAGAGTCCCCATGTTGGTGATGACCAGGTCCAATATGTTGTCCCCTCTTGTGGGAGTGGTGACCTGTTGTTCCATAGCGTTTGAGTTTATAAATTCTAGGAACCATTGGGCAAGGGTGTTGGGGCTTGAGAAGTTTTCCCAATCAATGTTTGGGTAGTTGAAGTCACCCAATATTATGGTATTTGGAGAGATCTTCATATTCTCCAATGTTCTCAGGAAAGCTGAGTGGGGTTCCTGAGATTGGGAGGGTGATCTGTAGCAGGCTACAAACTGAAAGGCAGTGTTGCCCACTGTTAGTTGCACATAGATGGTCTCCGATGCTTCGTGCAGTGCCACTAACCTGGAGGTGTGGGTATCTTTGATGAATATGGATACTCCCCCTCCTTTTGTGTTTCGGTCCGAATTTTGGGGCCGAAAAGCATGGTATGAGTTATAACCTGGTAGTGCTGGGGTGCTCTCGGGAGCCTTGAACCAGGTTTCTGTTACTGCACAGATATCGATATTCTCCATATTGAGGAGAGCCTCGAGTGCGTGCATCTTGAGGTTTAGACTTCTGGCATTGAGTAGCATTACCCTTAGTTTTTTTCTCCTTGTGTTGTCTATGGAGGTGGGTTTGTCTTTTGAGCCTTGCCTAAAAAAGGCACTATGGGGGTGGCAAGAGCCTTAGCCAGTATTCGAAAGCCCAGGGGTGACAGGTGCAAGCCGTCCCTAGCGAAGCAACGTGGCTTGTCGAGCATGTCATCCCTGGCTGACAGACACTGGATCCCCTTTGAATGACACCAATACTTTAGCCAATTGTTAAAATTGATAATTTTGTCTTTATACTGTGGCATCATTCTTGGTGAGGGCAAGATACTACTCAAGGTCAGGGACATACCAGCCTGGGCTACATGGTCAGAGAGCTCCTCTATGTCTCTTTTCATGTAGTCCAGGGAGGTACATCTCAGATCATTCACACCAGCATGGACAATGACAGAGTCATATTTGTACTTGCTTTGGAGTGACCTGAGTGCTTGTGTTATTTGGCAGATACTGGCACCTGACAGGCAGCTTACAGTAACCTTCTCCTTGTTCAGTCTGGTGAGTGGGAAGTCAGTGTGTCTAACAATAGAGTCACCTATTACAAGTGTATTTAGTGTGTTGTTTAGCCTTAAGGGCTGTGACTGTGTGGCACACTGACTTTGTGAAATATGTGATACGTGGGTATTGTTGTGGGGTAGCGGTTGCTTGGGTGTCTGCTTTGGAGGTTCCTGCTGCTTTGGCAGATTTTTATTTAGAGCCTCTGAGTATGTTTTTGTGTGTTTATGTGTTTGGTTTGCTGATGCAATAGGTCTATGTGAGACTGGATTTGTGGTGTGAGTGGTTACCTTCTCCTCCTGACTGACTGTGCCAGTCTTGGGTTGAGAGAGCTCAGCCTCCAGTTTGGCTGTATAGTTGCATCTCTCACATATATTTGAGCTTGTTGGGAGGAGGAGAAGGTGGTCTGTGTACATAAGGCAATTGTAACATTGCCTCAAGAATCCCAGATTCACTAGCTAGACTGGAGAGTAAACCTGAAACTGACTTTTGGGCATGCCTGAATAATATAGGGAACTACTTATTGACTGATCAGAAATAACCAATAGGGAGCCAAGTACTTATAAAGAGTAAAAGAAGTTGTAGTGCTTTAGTTTGTTAGTGTTTACTGATAAGATTTGACCAAGTGCAGGGCTTTAGAAGGAAAATAGAGTGCTTACTTTGAGAGTTAGAACAGTTCTAAGGGAAAAATTGAAGAGTAGACTTTGTGGAGCCGGGAATAGTTTAAACCCGTTTAAGTGGCGCTGCCTGACGCTGCTCTGTGCGCAAGACCGCGCAAAAAGAGAGTTGCAGGGTTTTAAGAGAGAGAGAGATCAAGGAGTTTGGAATTGACCCAAAATGGCCAATAAAACTACAGTTTCTAGGCAGTAACCACTCCTACAGGGACAGGCAGGCTGCTCAGTGTTAACCACTGCCACTGGTGAACACAGAGACTTCCCTTTAGCCCAAGTAAGGGGAGGGAGCAGCATGCCCCCATGTTCATGAGTACCAGGTCTAGGATATTTGTATCTGTAGATGGGGTGCTAACTAGTTGCTCCAGGGTGTTTGCATTGTCAAAGTCCAAAATCCTCTGAAGAAGTGAATTATGGGTCATATAAGTGTCTTGGTTTATGGAGACATAGTTGAAGTCACCCATAAGCATGGTGTCTGTATTTTTGTTTATCAGCGTACTCTTTAGAACTCTTTGTAACAGAACATTGCTGCATATGTTTTTATTCTCATTGTTTTGAGCATTTCTCCCTGGGCCCCAGCTGGAAAGGGACTTTGCTTGCCCAGTCAGACTAAGCCAAGCAAATAAATATATGCATACATACACAGATACATACATAAATGATCAGCACCTCAGAAGAGCTTCTCAAATGAGTTGCTGGACAGGTGAAAGCACAGAGCGGACATTTAAACTGCTGTGGTTGAATGCATTTAGAAGTTAGGATATGGGGAACGGAGACAGTGAAAACTCTTTGTTACAGTTCTTTAATAATAAGAACTTGTTTTTGGTTTTCAGCTTGTAAGTGAACTTTGTTTATCAGTCTTCAACTTTGGGTCAGGGATGGTACCAGTCTAGGAAGTGCCCAAGGTGTCAATTGGACTAGCTCTGACTCTAAGGACAATCTTCTGTTGCAAGGGGATATGAGGAAGATTCCTGTGGCTTGGAAGAAATTCACTGTGATACAGTAGAGAACAAGGGTTATAATACATATACAGATTATGGGAGAATTGTTTTTAGCCTGATTCTGCTGAGTATGTCAAACTTATGTCACATTGTTTGATCAGGATTTTGGCAAAGGCTTTGTTAATACCAACTTATATTAACATTACTATAGTCTCAATGATCAATATAATATAATAGTTTATAGTGTGCCAGTTGTACCAATCAAGCCAATTATTTTACTCAAAGCTTAATGGACTAAATCAAAATTTGCAGCTTATTTATTTGGTTACCTGAAATTTGCTAATTGATTAATCCAGCTAAGTCCATGGTCCATTTAAAGCAAGATCCATTCAGTTAACTTCGTCATTTAGAGTAAGTACAAATAAAAAACGAATATGTGAGATAGTTCCAAGATGGCCACTGAATAGCAAAAACTCTGTAGTTAAAAAGTCCAACAAGGAAAAAAAATCAAAGTTTGAATGTAAAGTGACATAAAAATAAGGCAAAGCAGAAAATCTGTTTTAGTCAATAATCCTAAGGATTCATGAAAAAAATGAAAGAAAATAATTTTCCTTTTAACATTCCTTTGAAACCTGACATATACTGTATCAACAAATGACTTCTTCAAGATCTTTGTATGGAGATACTACTCAAGAAGACCTTGAGCAAAATGTCCCCACTTCCCCATGTCAGCAGAATATTATTCATAGAATCATAGCTTGGCCAAGAATGACCTTGGTCAGTTTCCAGACTGGCACCCTCTTGAAAATGGACGACTTTCAAACTAGGCTTGAAAAGTTACAAGATAAAACAGATAGAAATGCTAAATTCCATGACTGAACTGGAAAACATTCAAATAAGGAATATGGATAATATCGTAACTGATTGAGGAATGACGGAGGAAGAAACGCATAAAGAATTTTTACTAAATTAATGTACTTGGTTAAACAACAAAAACATAACACTTGGAAAACAGGGAAATAAGAAAAATCATATAAAATACTCAGAATCACTGAAAAATCTGATTAAAATGATATAGGCTGGGATTCATGAATGCTTACACATTGCACTAAGCCCACTTACATGACAAGTAGCAACAAGCATGCCATTGCTGAGTATAATGCCTCCTTCAGCATATACCTGACCAGAAATACACAATAGTTACAATGCCCAAAAAGTTTACCAGGTGAATCCAGGGTATAAACACATTGTCTTATATGGAACACATTGAAGCCCTATGTCTGCTCTCTGTCTCCTACAGTTTACTGAGAGGTAATCTATGCCTAGCATATAAGGCATCCTTGGATCCAGCTCTGATGGACCTTTTGCACATCTGCAAAATGAACAGCATCAGAACCACTAGACCCACGGATTTAAATTTTGTTTGTGACATAAATAAGACATGCTGGCAAGACGGATATGTGTCTCAGTGGATCCCCATGCTCTGGAACAGGCTCTTCATCCATGGGAAGCAGAGTCCATCTCTAACCATATTTAAACATGTCATTGACCAATGGATGGGAAATCAGAAATTCACCTCAAGTCTGGCCTCCATGTCTGTGACAGACAAAGACAGACAGTAATGCCAAAACTGACATACTCCACCACTCCCACCTCTAGAAATGACTTAATGAATATGTTGTTTCCTAATTAGCACCCATGATTCACTGGGACACACATGGGTTGGACTGCGTGGCTAGGCTTATAAAGTCCATGACGATCATTAGCCTAGTATATACCTATGAAGTATATGCTGTGTACAACATCAGCTTTGGTAAACTTCTGTATAGCTCCTTCAACACTAAATCTTATGACATAAATGCATGGTGAGTTCTATAAGAAATGCAAATTTTCATGTTGCCAGCACTGTTATAAGTGATACAGGGTAATGCCACAGGTGCTGGGTTCAAATCTAGATATGTTTGCATGTTACATGCTAGTAAAAGTAGCAGTCTTTACTATCAACATCTCACTTATATAAGGCCACCAATTTGACAAATAATCACACTGCTTTATGATTACGTTTTTTTTTGTGCTTCATCCTTTGCCCAATGCGTGGCATTGCTCTTCAGTTACTGTCAGTGAACATTATCAGTGAATGACAGTTCACTTCCCAAGGCAAAATGTCAAAATGCTATTTTGCATGCACAGAGACTTAGCTGTCAGTAGCACAAATAAGAATATTGTCATTGTGCTCTAGTCAGCACACTGGACAGTACTGAGTGCAGAAAACATACCTGCCATGTCTCCTTCTCATCAGCTCAATGTGTTAAAGCAGTAAGTTCTGAACAACACAAACACAACATGGATTGAATGTACATTACTAATAGTTTTAATAAAGGGTTTATAATGTGTTGTCATGTTTATTTTTTTCTGTATTTGAAGCTGAAGTACGCTGAGTGTTATTATATAATTGATGTTAACAATGGTTGTTGTACAAATGTATGAGGCATGCCAACTAGCAGCATCAAGGGTTATTGAAATATTAATAGGCCAGTAACACAGATTTCAACATATGTCTGCAGATGGCATGCATTACATACATATGTCATTATTCTAACTGTATATTGTACTGATGTATGTTGTGAGCAAAAAATATGTACTCTAAAGTCTTTATGGTCCTTCCCTCAATGTGTGTTATAACAGAAATGCATCAGGTGTTGAATGAATCTAACAGGTCATCACACAAAGTTAGCATTATAAAAGGTTTTACTAACTTATTTGCACTAGGACTGTCGCAGAGCACTGTTGGTATGCAAAACCGACTGAAAAGCTATGTCACTTCACATCCTATTACTCATGAGCTAAGATATTACCATCTGCTGCACAAATATGCTTGGCTTCCTCAACAATCCAACAATCAGTTAACATTACAAACATTACATTGTTGGTATGCAAAACCGACTGAAAAGCTATGTCACTTCACATCCTATTACTCATGAGCTAAGATATTACCATCTGCTGCACAAATATGCTTGGCTTCCTCAACAATCCAACAATCAGTTAACATTACAAACATTACATTATCCTTGACAGACACAACAGGCAATAGTGAGGGCGGTGTTCCACTTATAGTCCAAAGGTGGTGTCATGAGGGGTCTAAAGTCTTTGTTGTCTCCACATAAAGTGTTACAGCTGAAGCTTGTTGCAGGGAGACTATACTGGGTCGCAGTACAAGGCTGCAGCTTGGCATAGCTTGGCCAGGGTTGCCACCAGTGCAAATGGTATTCCATGCATGGGGAAACAATGCTGTCACCATGACGGGACCTTGGCCAACAGCAGAAATATTTCATACCAATGAACTACCTTGCTTGTGGAGCTATAGTGACCTATTACCAGCCTATACAACACCATGGCTTGCAAGCACAGAAGTGCATTGATAAGATTTTTTTATGTATTTTCTCTTGTGTCAGTACTTACCTGATTATTGTTTCCAGTGTCAGTACTTACCTGGTTATTGTTTCCAGTGTCAGTACTTACCTAATTATTGTTTCCAGTGTCAGTACTTACCTGGTTATTGTTTCCAGTGTCAGTACTTACCTGGTTATTGTTTCCAGTGTCAGTACTTACCTGATTATTGTTTCCAGTGTCAGTACTTACCTGATTATTGTTTCCAGTGTCAGTACTTACCTGGGAATTATGTCCAGTGGTGCTCCTTATTTTCCCCAGTTGTTATACACTTTTTAGTTCCCATTATTCCTGCATTCTTACTTCAACA
Organism: Protopterus annectens; assembly: GCF_019279795.1. Taxonomy (NCBI): domain Eukaryota; kingdom Metazoa; phylum Chordata; order Ceratodontiformes; family Protopteridae; genus Protopterus; species Protopterus annectens. Next base: position 813,878,607 of record NC_056749.1, on the reverse strand, counting down.
CACATAAAGTTATGGGAATGTATATGCTTGTATCACCTGCATGTCTGTTCAGATATCACAACTGATTCACTTGGAACAGTTACACTGACTGTATTTTATGCCCCATTATACCTGGCAATATTACTAAATCTCCTACAAGTCCACTACCTGCACTGAATGCAGTGTCCTACTGTATCAGGATTCCCTGTGCACTCTTATTATACCTCTCTGTCCTTGAATTTCATGGATGCCCCTGAGTTTAACTCCAATTTCATCACTGTACCCATTGATCCCATGTAACCTTTGTAGGAATTTGGTGAATTTTACTTCCAAACAATAATTAGAGATGCCCACTTGCCTCACTTCTGAGAATATCACCCCTTCATACTCTCTTAGTCTGTCAACGTCTCTACTTATTATACTAACAATTTAAAAAGTGTCCATGATTGTTCAGTATTACTTGTGCATTTGTCCTTATTTGGATAGTCAGTTCAGAGCACTGATCAGTGCCAGTCTCATGTACTTGTTTACTGAGGTTAAGCTTATTTACCATACTGTGTTCATATTGTGTGTTTGAGCCCTGCTGTACCTCAATGTGGCCACTACCATGTGTCCCGGCCATGAGCAGGTGCTGCTCTATGTGTCGGGTTGCTCAGAGTCTTCCAAACCCAATGAGCAGTGCTGCTTTTCACACACGGACATATGACCTTGTAAGTATCAGTGTGATGTGCATTTACACACTTGTTAATGAATCCTTAGATGAATGTCCTTTTTAACTACTTGAATGCCTCAAATTCTAAACTTGCAAGACGACGTATCTTATTGCAAAGAAATACTAGACAGAACAATTGAGAAAACAGTTTCAATTAATCAATCAGATCCACCTAGATTTCCAGTGGTGACATTTTTCTCAGATTTGGATAAAGAATTGGTAATAAAAGTAATAAGACCAACATCATCAATAAAAACAGGTAAGAACACCAAAAGATTTCAAAACATATACTATGAGTACTATTGAAAAAATCATCCTTTTCAACTGTCCGGATTTTCAAAGAGCATCCAGATTTTTCCCTCATATTTTTTTATCTGTTTCTTATAAAATGTGTGGCTTTCGAGTAAATCACAGAGAACTGAAGTCACTAATAATGATATACATTTGAGTTTCAGACTTCATAACCCTCAAAAAAATGTATGCTAACACAAATTGTGTTATTCTAGCAAATTTCTAAGTTTATAAGAGGAATATTTAAACTCTGTCCATATTTTTGGGACATTATCCCCCCATTATTTTAGACTTTGTACAGATTTTTTGCACTAAGAAGTTGCCTTTAATCAAAGTGATAAAAAGGCAACATTAACATCAATTTATTGCATCAGCAAGAGAGGCAGTCTTCATTTTTGCTGTTCCCAGAATATTCAGTAATCTAGAAGAAGTCATTGCATTAAAGATAGGAGCAGCAGCCTTTTTTTCTGCATTTGAAGATGTGGCCTAGATTAATGCTTCCCTGAAGAGGTTTTCAAAAATAAAACAAATAAATAAATAAATAAATAACTGGTTGGAAGCTACAAGCAGGAAATGCAAAGTAGACATATTAGCTTCACCAATTAACAAGGAAAAAAGAAAACAAATGATTTTCTCTTTAAATCTAACACAGCAGAAACTGCAAACGAAGAACTATTATTTATTTTGCAAACAATAAGTGAACCCTTGGATTCAGTAAACTCTGTGAAGGCTTCATGCAAAGCCTGCATGGACTTTACATGTGTGAGAGGTGATGTGTGGTGAGTAGCAGTGCTCATTGCATATTCATGATGCACACTGCTTTTAAACATAAATAAACAATGTTTTGTGGCTGGGAACTGTGTTGTCAGACAGGCAACTGTGTAAGCCAACATGGATAGCAATCCTGTTTAAACCACAGCACTGAAGGTCCATGATTTTGCATGGAATGCCACAATGATCACCAGGGCTTAACAGATAGCTCTTCATCTCTTTGTGCAAGACATCTGGACAAAGGCCAGCATAATATGGGGGGAATGACCCAGAAATAAGGACGTATTTGACATATTTGGTCATTAGCAATATGCTAGAATAACCAGGGGTTTGTGTTAAGGCACATGTTCTGAAGGATTTGAAGTCTGAAACTCAAACGTATGTAATTATTGAGTCATATCAGTCCTGAGATCATCCCAGCGATACGGCAGAAAACCACGGCTTTGATAAGGAACACACCAAAAGATATCGAAGGCAAAAATCCCCTGGACATTCTGTGAGAAATTTGGACAGTTGACAGGTATGCTAGTTAAGTATATGGTCCAATCACAGTACAAGACAGTGTATCTACAGTACAGATTATTGTGAAATCCAATTCCTGGCATTCGTTACTGAAGTTGTCTAAATGATCTGTTAGGGTACATGGACTGCCATGTAAAAAACATGTGTTTATTGTAGGAATGAACACAGGGAAAGAACACAGGTGAAGCCAGTTGTAGGAGCAACACCAATCACATATCAATCTGGTACAGTAGGGACTGCACAGTGAAAATGTGTACTATGTGACTGTCATGAAAGGTGACATAACAATGGGGAGGATGTCTGGATGAGATAAGCATCCTTACATGAATAATGCAGAGGACATCTATCAGTGATCTAACATACAAGTGGGGTAGGGTGCATATTGTGAAACTGTGCAAACTGATTTGCCTGAATATGAGTAACAGAGGCCGCCAGCAAATGGGACACAAGTAAAGGCTCTTGGACAACATTAAAAGAAGCATACATAATCATGGACAATATCAGAATAATACCACAAGCAATCCCATGCCTCTGATATAACATATGTGTTTGATCATGATCAGAGATGATTCGGCACAAACACACTTGTACAACTATTATGATATGTACATACTCTATGAGGGTAACCATGCACACTGTCCTGGCACAGTAACATCTGCTGCAGGTGTTAGGAGGGACACTGCTATACCTTCTATGTGACATTACAATCAATGCAGGATAGTTGACTGGTGTGCATGGCACATATATAATATATATATATATATATATATATATATATATATATATATATATATATATATATATATATATACATATATATATATATATATATATATATATATATATATATATATATATATATATATATATATATATATATATATATAGCACAATCCACATTGATATGAATGTTACCCACGCCATTAATGTTGTACTGTGTGCATCACCAGAACAGGTAGCACACACACATAGGGGTTCCACGCAATCAGGCAGTAATCTTTATGCCACAAAAAGAATTCTTAGATGTGGCTAATAAGATGTGTGAAAGCTCACTGCGACAAATGTGGTATACTTCAGTTACACATCAATGGAAGATATGTAGGGAGATACATGAAGGAGGGTGCATTGTACACGGTTATTGGTGTGATGATGGCTGTGAACTATGAAGGTATTATGGCCTCTGATGTGAATGTCCTTTACATACTCCATAGTTGTGTTACATATAAAGGAGTAGTCAGTATTGTGACCACATGCTGGTGTATGTTCCACTTACCATCTACCCCAGGACACAGGTCACATACCTATTGGTCTGATTATAGGGTGTGATGCTCACTTTATACTTGGATTGATTTCCCTGAGATAACAACCCCCCCCCCCCCATGTTTTCTTGACATTGCAGGTGTTATCATGGCTGTGGCAGCAATTTTTGGTGTGCGTTGATACTCTCTGTATTATACTCATATCACTGCTGGAGTCAATGATTACCCATAATTTGTAGTCTTTCAGGCAGCTATTTGAACACAGGATGTGTATGTCATCTGTGATGTCCATCACTTCAGTAATGAACAGGAAAGGGCATAACAGACAGGCCTGATTTACAGAGCTGATCACTGGACCAGAGATGTAGGTCACTTCACACATGCCAACATATTTAAGTGCCATGTATGTTATCCACTAGTCTACCCACTTGGTGATATAGGTGTATATGGCCACATCTGACAGTGGTGAGTGAATACCTCAGTGTGGATTTGTGTCAAATGCCTTGGCCTTGTCAAGTTCAAAAGGCTGATAGTGAAGTAATCATACATGCCTTTGATGATCTCTTTGAGGACATCTAACAGATGTAACAGACATGTACCATTAACAACTCACAACATAGGTCTGTTTCACACAGCCAGGATATCACTAGTGTCCACTTAGAAGAGGTCCATGATGGACATGTTGGTCTACCTCACAGATGTGAAGAGTCTATGCACGCATGCTTTGTGTGCTGCCCCCCCCCAGCTCACACTGATGCATGTTGAAAACACCCTTCTACAGCAACATAGTCTGTGTAGAGGGTGTGTTGAAGTGTTTATTCAGCTGTGTCAGGAAGGTGTATGTGATGAATCATGTGATAGGAGATCTGAGATGATGTCACAGCCCATTGATTCTGTGTAATAGGCCCAGATTTAGATACGACAGTGCATACTACATATTCTCAAATGGTCTAGGGTATGAACACAATCCCCCATGCAGGGATCATTGAGAAACTCTCCTATCTGGGGATTAAACCTCATGTCACTAGATAGGTAACCAAATGGCTCACTGACAGAACCCATACTGTGAAAGTCATTGACTTGACTTCTACCAGTAGATCTGTCACCATTGGTGTAACCCAGGAATCTGTGCTTGGCCCTTTACTGTTTGGAAACTATTTCTTGACAGTTCAGGCTCAAGTGTATATGGCCTTTGGCTTACCACATTTGCTGATTCTTGCATACTGGGTGCAATCATTGAGTCCACCTATGATGATATACTACAGGAGGGCTACCACAGACAAATGATTGATAACAAAGCCACACAGTCTACAGATAAATGCAAAATGTGTCTTTATTTTGGCCTTCTGCAAAGTGGAATTCCTTGCTAATTACAGTATTGGCAATAGTTTCGCTATACTAAAATCCAGTGATGCAAGCACTGAGAACACATGTACATAGCACTCTGAAGTTCCATCACCAAGTGTCCACACTAGTAATGAAATCCTATGTTGTGCACATCATAAATGACACCATCATATTCAGATCTCAGGATTATATTATGACACTGTACTCGAACCTTATCCAAACACTAATACAGAGCATATTGCTCTCTTTTACTTGTACCTCACCAGACACACGCAGCAGCTGGAGAGATCACATGGGTTATTCACCAAGAAAATACAGTGCATACAAACCATGCTATGATGTATGTGGATAGACTGAAATCCATGTCACTGTAATCTGTATCATATAGGATGAGGTGACTTCTCCCTGGCCTCCAGGCCAGTCTCTGACCCTGTCCTAAAAGGAATAGTGCACATCTAAAAATCACATATATCTGACAATGTCAGCAGTGTCTGGTGAGGAGAATATGGTAATAACACTGTCCCACATCCTGGTGTAAGAGGCTCTCTGTAATGGCAAGCAAGTGCACACACACACACACACACACACACACACACACACACACACACACACACACACACACACACACACACACACACACACACACACACACACACACACACACACACATACACACACAGTTGACTGCCATGAAAACAGAACCCCTACCTATGTAAGTATACAGACTACATAACTGAATACTTTATGGAAGTGCCACAGCATACGTCGGAGATTTTCAAGACTGCAGGTCAACCTATAGTGGGTGACATCAGCAGGACATGTTGGAGAGAAGATGTTGGGAGGCCTGCATGGAATGGTGGTGTAGGCATGTGCAATTATCAAAATACTGTTAATCCATGGAATTGCAGGATTAACTGTAGGATACACACTTTCGTGCTTCTGGTTAGACACACATACACACACAGTTGACTGCAGTGAGAGCAGAAGCCCTACTTACCAAAGTACACAGACTACTGGCTGGACAAACAGACACATACAGTTGAGTGCAACAAGAATAGAAGCCCTACCTACCAAAGTACACAGAATACAGAACTCAGTACTTTACGCAAGCTCCATGGCACAAGTCTGACTTTTACAAGACTGCAAGTCAACTTATAATTGATGACATCAGCAGGGCATGTTGGAGATAAGATGTTGGGAGGCTTGCATGAAACGGATGTGTATGAATGTGCAAGTATAAAAATACTGTCAATCCATGTGATTGTAGTGATAATTGTAAGATACACACTTCTACTCTTCTAGCTAGACACACACAGTTGACTACAGTGAGAATAGAACTCCTACTATCAAAGCACATAGACTACAGAGCTCAGTACTTTATACAAGCGGCAAAGCACAAGTCTGACTTTTTCAACACTACAGGTCAATGTATAGTGGATGACATCAGCAGGGCATGTTGGACAGAAGATGTTGGGAGGCTTGAATGAAATAGATGTGTAGGCATGTGCAAGTATCAAAATACTGTCAATCCATGGGACTGCAGCATTAACTGTAGGATACACACTTCTGTTCTTCTGGTTAGACACACACACACACACACACACACACACACACACACACACACACACACACACACACACACACACACACACACACACACACACACACACACACACAGTTGACTGCAGTGAGAACAGAACTCCCACCTAGGTTTCTGACCCAGAGACTCCCCAGACTCTGGAATAGATTGCCCATACATGTAAAGCAGAGTGCCTCTTTGGACCTCTTCAAGAGGAACCTTGACGATTGGATGGGAGAAAGGAAATTCACCCCAGGGATCACATCAGTCGCCCTGCTAGACAGGGGTCCAGGAAAGTAAATAATGTGGGAAGAAATAGCCAGGGAATTGTTATGGCTAGGCTTGTATAGGCCCTAGGGCTGATAGCCTAGTACCAACCTATGAAACTATGAACCTATGAACCTATGAACCTATCTAAGTACACAGACTACACAATACTGTGTTTGAGCTTAGATGAGAGCTATGTATATCATAATTAGCAGGGGTACTTCATTGTCACAGGGACAATGAGGCATTATTTGCTGTAAGCTTCAGTCTGTAAGTGCGGTACCAATCATTTGTTTGTGTCAGCCACTTTTGTAATATGGTAAAATATGGTAACATAGTTGGGGACTCTATATGACTGCATCCAGTTGACATTCATCTGCAAACTTGGCAAGTCACAGGCCATCCACCTTTTCCTGGACTTCAGAGAAATAGTTTACAAACAGCTGAGGGCCCAGCACAGGTTATTGTCGTATTCCACTGGTAAGTGGTCTAGTGGTGGAGGTGCAGTCCTCAACTTTGACCGTGTGTGTTCTGATGGTGAGCTAGTTGGCTATCCTTCTAGTAATGTATGGGTTAATCCCCATATTGGAGATTTTCTCTAGGATACCAGAATGGGAGATACTGTCAAAGGCCTTGGATAACTCAACATAGGTGGTATGTCCTCTTATCCCTCATTTAGGTCTTTGGGACAGTATCAAAAAAGTCTACTAGGTTTAATAAGCAAGATCTACCCCTTCATAAAACCAAAATGGGTTGCATCAAGTATGTTGAGAGTCAACTATGTCCCTGTCGATAAGGTCTATGCTGATGCTTTCCCTAGCCTTGCAGATAAGGCTTTTTAGGCTTATGGGTCAATAGTTGTATTTCAGCATGTTAATAGATTCATGTGCATTACACATCACACAAAATATGATATTAATTTCTGTAGTGTAGGTGATAATATGTGTGAAAAGAAGTACTGAAACACTAGGTTTGCAGTGCCTGTGAGGAGGCAACCTATGGCTGTATTGTAAATATGTGACATATTGTTAGACAGGGCCTTCAGTTTGTTATGTTCCCACGTGCAATTTTATTTTGTAGATAGGAAATGGACAGTAAACGGCAGTAATAGATAATGATATTTACTTTTATGTAGTGCAGAGAGCAGTGGGTTTGCACAACAGATGGCAAAGTGTTTGCGCATGTGAGATACACATTTCTAATGCTTTCCCAGTTTGCACACAGTTAAGCAGTGTGCGAATGTAAGCTGGATTCCTAAAGTCTGAGAGTTACTATTGAGTGTATGAAATACACCTGCTGCTTAGCTAAATGTGTGGCAACAGATGTAAATGCAGTAACACATTTCCTTTTGAGTCCAGATGATACTGGGTTTGAATCCAGGTGTTTTTATAGCAGCCACAACCTCCTTCTTCTTTTAAACACTGTTAACTAAACAGTGATAATGTGATGACATGAACTCTTCTAGTACATGTATTGCTGTGTGTTGGCATACTGCAGTAGGGTTAGGCAGCATTGCATAGAGGTAACCACCACATTGTACTGCTGCTCGCAATCACTTGGCATTGCTGCATGATGTGAAACTCCGTGCAGAGAGGCCAAAAAAATAGAAGGAATCTATTGCTTTTTCTGCTACTTATGTGTGTTGTGTGTGATTCTATTTTTGACCAGATTATATGTGTTAAAATGGTGCAGATTGGAAAGCTGTGAAATGGGAGAAAGCAGGCAGAAGAACAAAGGGAACACAATACAGGACTGTGCAGAAGGGAGGCAAGAAAAAAAACATAGCTATCCAATTCTTTAACAGTAAGAACTGATCATATGTGCAGAACATTAGCTGAATTTGTTTGAACTGTCACCTCCAGAGAGAGGGGTGACAGCAATGTAGTCATGTTATATAGCAAACTGGACTGAATCAAGTGTGTCAAGATTACACGTGTGAAAAGGAGAACTATTTATGGGATATTTTTTTTTCTTAGTTCAGTAAGAAAGGACTGCTGGATAAGGGTCATAGGTATGTCTGAGTCAGGTAAGTTAGGTAGGTGAGGAAGTAAATGCAAGCAAACAATACAAATGAGACAGGGGCAGTGAGGGACCAAAACTTTGGGGGACCCCATGGTTAAGGTGAGAGAAGGGACAACCCAGGTTCATGCCCTTCAAGGCTGGAGACAGTGAGAATCAAGTCCTCACCCACTGGACTATCATGACTGTCCCTTTACTGTGCTGGCAGCTGGAGTGCTTAACATCTTCTCCACCTAAGGACCATGAGGAAGAGCAGCCTCTCCATCCACCGTGGGTATATACCAATGATACAGTTCATCACTCTATGTACCAACCCTGGCATCTCCCGGTGGGTGATCAACACCTCTGCCACTGCTCCCGGAAGGTACCACTGCATCAGCTTCTGAGGGTGTACTACCTGAGGCACAGGTAGTGCAGCAGGGCAGCAGAGGCAGTGCTACCAGGTTGGCTCACAGATGTGCTGGTGATCAGTGTTGGAGCAAGTGGAGTGGGAGTAGGCTAACCCACTGGAGCTGGCCTACCTTGCTGTGCTGTGTAGCATTTAGTGTTGTGGTACACATAGATGACATGGAGACATTTCGATGACACATAATAGAAAATAAAAACAGAAAGATAAGGGGTGAGGTGAGAGAAAAATGATAAAATGTGACATACAAAGCATGAACACAACTATACAATTCTTTTATCTGAAGCATTACATTTAAGTATACGTCCTAGCAGATACTCAAAATACTATAGATTGCTGAATTAGGAAAATTAATTTATATTGGAAATTGGAATATATGCATACTCCAATTATACAGATTACAGCTTACAGCAGGGCATTTTTTTAATGTTTTAGATCCAAATCAGTGCTTGCTCTTTCTCCCCAAGTGGTCCTGTGGTCTGGCTGCTCATCTCACCTCCTGCCTCTTTCCAGGGTGGTCCCTCTGATTCTAGCAAAAGAATTGAAATGTTTTAACTGCAACTACAAAGCAAAAAGGAACACCTCCTCCTGTTAACTTGAGAAGACGCCTTACTGATCAACATGCCCTTCAGTACAGTTATCCCCTTATTCAACAGAAGGCTCTGTGTACGTTGCCTAATGCTAAGATAAATACCAGGTTTCGGTATTTTGCTCGTTAACCTGTGAGTGATACTTCTTGCCTCCGGCGTGTTAGCAGCCAACCACAGCCTGCTTGGCCCTCTCTCCCCTCCAGATTTTTGTCTTTTCTCTACAGGTGATAAATCAGGCTTTCATTCAAATAGTATCCTCCCTGGTTGCCTTCTTTGCCTGTCACCACTAGGTGGCACTATACACCCTGGAATAAGCTTTACCCACTCTATTTTCTCCCACTGGTTATCATCATAGTTAGACCCTTTTCCTCCTTGTTCTCCATCCCAGTTTTCTTCCCTAAGTTTTTATCCTGCTCATTAAAACTTTTCTTTTATACTATAAGGTAAACTTTTTAGTATCATACTTACTTCTCAGCTGCTGTCTCTCTTCAGTTACAGATTGTTTTTCTCTCTGTAGCTATTTCTCCCTCTGGCTCTTTTTTCACCCCTATTTCCCCCTCTCCTTTCCTACCTCACTTACTCCTCCCTATCCCCTCCCCCTAGCCAACTTCATCCCCTGACGTTATTTCTGTTTGGAGGTTTGTTTGGCGCCATTTATAAAATGTTGTAGATCCAACTCAGTGCGTGCTCTATCTTCCCAAGTGGTCCTGTGGTCTGGCTGCTCATCTTGCCTCCTGGTAAGAGTAGAGCATAGCAGTGATACATATAAAGTGATTTAGTACTTACACACTCTGAAATGAATGTTCTGATAAGTTGCTCGCTTGGAGACCTATCTCTCTGCTAGCTGTAGCGTTACTCAGTTGATATTTTTGTTGTACCATTACTGTCTTAAATTGTTTGTGTCTCTTGGCATTATCCCTGTGATGTTTAAGAACATACTGCTATTATTAATGTATCATCTTTTCTGAGACTATTTCAACATGTCTCATACACTGAAGGATTGCCAACGCCAATGCGTACTGCAGTTAATTGGTGGCTCCAACCGGATAGTGCTATTCATTAATTTGTGTGGCAGTATACTGTCCCTACTGCAATCATTTGCCTGCTATAATTGATAACTTAAACACAGCCTGCTAAATTGACTAATAAGATACAGTGTAAGGCTCTGATAGCATACGATGAATGTGATGTCACATAATTGTTCCATTCAAGTGTTGCATTGCTCCAGTTAAGTGTTGCATGAACCTTAATCAACTCTGAGGTTGCATATAATGTTGCTGATTATTTCTTGAACTACTGTTGCTATTGTACTCATTCTGTATTTTACTACTGTTACTTCCCCTTCCCTCGCATAATGGACTGTACTCTACTGTTGCATGTGTGGCTAACAGTGTGGGGCTCATCTTGTAGCACTTCTTTTCTTACCCTATCTTTCAGCTGGGTGTACTTTTTCTTGAGCTTAATGGAAAACAGTCCATGTTTTTGACATTGCCAGGTCTTTCCACCTTTTATGTCTAACTAATATTCGCCCTAGCATCCCTCCTGTGTAGCCTAACTCTTCTACTTCTTATCCTATCTTCTCCTTCTGTGCCTCCCAATATCTGCCTGTCTTTGCTCAGAATTGTTCTTTCTCTTTTATTTTTACAGCCTCCTTCCCAGGTGCTCCCTCTGATTCTAGCAAAATAATTGAAACATTTTAACTGCAACTACAAAGTAGAAAGGAACACCTCCTACTGTTAACTTGAGAAGATGCCTTAGTGCTCAATGTGCCCTTGAGTATGGTTATCCCCTTATTCAACAGAAGGCTCTGTGTACATAGCCTAATGCAAAGATAAATATCAGGTTTCAGTATTTTGCTCATTAACCTGTGAGCTATACTTCTTGCCTTCAGCGTGTTAGCAGCCGACCAAAGCCTGCTTGGCCCTCTCTCCCCTCCAGATTTTTATCTTTTTTCTACAAGTGATAAACCAGGCTTTCATTCAAATAGTATCCTCCCTGGTTGCCTTCTTCGCCTGTCACCACTAGGTGGCACTATACACCCTGGAATAAGCTTTACTCACTCTATTTTCTCCCACTGGTTATCATCATAGTTAAACCCTTTTCCTCCTTGTTCCCTTCCCAGTTTTCTTCCCAAAGTTTTTATCCTGCCCATTAAACCTTTTCTTTTATACTATAAGGTAAACTTTTTAGTATCATACCTATGTCACAGCTGCTGTCTCTCTTCGGTTACAGATTGTTTTTCTCTCTGTAGCTATTTTAGCCTCTGGCTCCTCCCATTCCATTCGCCCTTTGGGCTCACTTCACTCCCCTACCCCCAATTCCCACCCACACCAGTACTCCTAAACGTATACTTCCCTAACCACTCCCACCTCTCTACCACAGCAATCACACTTTACACCCTCCACTCTGTTTCATCAAATACCTATCCACCTACATCATTACAGCAGCCACAACCTTCTTCTTCTCTTCCTGTCTGCATTTTCATTTCTGCGTCCCTACTTTTCTTTCATATACCTCCCTATCACTATGCCTCCTCTACTAATCTCATCTTATTCAAAACATATCCTCCTTCTCTTACTTTTTCCTTTCCTTATGCTACCCTACCTTCTAACCTCATGTGAACATCTTAGCCTTAAAGAACCACACTCCCTCAGTCAACATACTAGCTCACCTTCCCAAAACACATTCCAATCATTCTCAAACAATATTTCTTCACTCAGCTACCTTCTTGCAAAATTTCACAGAAAGTTTCACATTTTCTACACTAATCAAGTTAACAGAAAATCCTTACACTTCCTCACCAAACCCAGAGACCTAATAAAAAGATTACATCTCTCCCTTCTAGCAGGTGACATTCATCCCAACCTTGGCCCAAACACTACTACTCTAAACCCCCTCTGTCCCCCTCCCTCATACTCTAATTTACCTTCCAAACCCCCCAACTCTCTCTCTATAGCTCACCTAAACATCTGCAGCATTAATAATAAAATTGCCCCCCTCCATGCAATGCTAGACATACACTCTTTCGACATCATTTGCCTGTCTGAAACCTGGCTCAAACCAGCAACCCTAGACAGTGAGATCACTCCCCCTGGCTACAACATCTACAGACTAGACCGCAAAGCCAAAATGGGTGGAGGGATAGCAATTCTTTACAAAACAGATACGCAAATTACTTTCATACATGAAAAACCTCCCTCAATAAGTAATGCCGAAATCCTTATCACCAAACTTCAGCTTAATACACACAAATCCATCTATTTAATCTGCACCTATCTTCCCCCTGGAAATAATATCAGTTCCCTAGAAGAGATCCTTAGCTGTCTTTCTGTTCAATTCCCACAAGAAACCATAGTACTGGGTGATGTCAATATAGACTGGAAAACCTGTACCTAAGTAGACCCTCCAACCCTCTTAAATCTTCACTGTTTTTCACAGACCATTCAAGACCTCATCAGAACTAGAAAAACTAACAAAGACAGCATATTGGACTGGATTCTGATAAATAGTCACCACCATACTTAAGGGACACTACCTGATGACTTAAGTGACCATGCACTTACTTACTTATTCAGACATAAAAGTGCAACCCCCAACCAAACTAAATACAAAATGTTCAGAACAAATAAAAGCTTTAACCCTGAAAGCTTCCAAACAGAACTCAAAGCTTGCAATTGGTCTCCTCTCAAACAACTACCCCTAGATGATGCTGTAGCATACTTCAACTCAAAGTTCCTTTCTATTCTAGACTCTCATGCTCCCTTAATATCTATCAGAATTAACTCAAAACCTGCTCCCTGGCTATCAAAAGATACTAGGCATAAAATTATCCTGAAAAATAAACTCTGGAGCAAATTCCGTAGCACTAAAGATCCTTCCGACCAACTTAACTTTCATCAAATAAGAAACTCCACTAAAAAAGCCATACTTCTTGATTAAAGAAAATACTTCTACCATTTACAACAAGCTAACCAACAAAATCCTCAAATGTTCTGGGCAGGAATAAATACCCGCTTAAAGCCTGGCCACTCTGACACCCCGTGCCCCTCAGACACTTCCAAAAACAACCCAAAACAAACTGCTGATGCCTTCAATGCATTCTTTTCTGAAACTGTCCAGTCTCTAGCTAATCAAATAGCCCCCAATATCTCCTCTCAGTCCTCCTCCTCTTAAACTTCTATTCCCACTTTTGAACTTCAACCAGTACCCACATCACGTATTAAAACCTCCTCTCCTTCTGCTGACCTTCTTCCTGCTCAGTATCTAAAAATTACAGCCAAACCATTAACCTATCCCATTTCCATTCTGATTAACAGAACCTTTGTTGAAAGCTACATTCCTTCAGTCTGGAACATCTCACATATTCCCCTGCATAAAGGTGGGATATCAACAGAACTATCTAACTACCATCCCATAGTCTTACTCTCCGCCCTAGCTAAATTCATGGAAAAATGTGTTCAAAAACAACTTCTTAAACACCTGTTAAATTACAACCTATTAGCCAACTGTCAACATGGCTTCAGGCCTTTCCATAGCACCACTTCAGCCTTTCTTTCCTTTACTGACTGCATCAACAAAAACCGGAACAATAACATACTCACCTCTGCTCTCTTTATTGACCTATCCAAAGCCTTCGATATGGTCAATCACCATATACTGATAAACTTACTTAAAACTTTTGCAATCGACCCTAGTGCTATAAAGTGGTTTGAGTCATATCTTCATAACAGACAACAGGCAGTGCACTGGCAAAACAACTTATCCAACCTCCTTCCCATTATCCTTGGAGTCCCCCAAGGCTCAATATTTGGCCCTCTTCTGTTCTCTATCTTTATTAATGATCTTCATACCAGTATTCCCTCTGCAACCTGTATACAATATGTGGATGATTGTACTTTGATTTGTTCTGCCTCATCCCCCTCCAAACTGCATTCTGTCACCCAACAGACTTTCCAAAACGTTGAAACATGGTTCCTAAAATGATGCTTAATCTTAAACGCAAAGAAAACCAAACTGTTACTCTTCTCCCCCACCCATAAATCCCCACCACTCTACTTCTCTGTCTTGTCTAGTAATGGCACCAACATATCACCTGACCCTTCCACCAGTCTCCTCGGAGTAGAGATAGACAACAACCTATGCTTTGATTCTCACATTAACAATACTATAAAATTAGTTAACAGAAAACTAGGCTCCCTGTTTAGAATTAAACCATTTCTTACACCTCTTGCCAGAACTACCATTGCCCATTCCCATCTGATTTCTACCCTCCTTTACGCCTCCCCTATCTATACATATTTGTCCAAAACTAACCTCACCAAACTGGCTGTCGCCTACAACAGTATTGCCTGATTTGCCTCTGGCTCTACCTTTAGAACTCACCACTGCTTAAACTTAAAACAATTGGGATGGCTTGAGCTGCAAAATCTGATCTTATTTCACCAGCTCTCCTTAGCCCATAAAATCCTCTACAAACCTACCAACACCCCTATACTTACTACCCTTATTATTCCTTATTGCAACCTCAAAAGTCTGAGTTCTTCTAACAAACTTCTTATATCAACCTGTAAATCCAACAACTTGGCAGGCGATTCCTTGTTCTCTAACACAATATGAAAAGCCTGGAACTCCCTTCCTGCCAACCTCACTGCTATCTCCTCTTTTCCCTGTTTCAAATCTCATCTCAAAACTCCCCTCGTGACTCCCTGGCTCTGCCCCCTGTACTAACCCTGACTGGCTGCTACTTGTTCCTACTACTTTCATTTATTCTGTATAAAAATCTTTCTTAAACTTACTTTTCTGCATTCATCCCCCATTTGAAGACCCTCTATTTGTAATTAATTGCTTATTGTTATTACTATAAAACTATGCTAATGCTATTATTATTTTTCTATGAGCTAAATCTGTATCACTGTTTTTAATGTTTTTTTAAAGTGTATTAATGTTTTGACTTGGAGCTTTTCTCCCCGGGCCTCTGCTGAAAATGGACATATATCCAGTTGGACCAGCCCAGTCAACAAATGTAAAATAAAAAAATAAAATAAAAATGTGTGCCAGTAGTAAACAGTTTTTAATTTAATGTAAATATTATTGAAGAAATAACAGTACTATATAGTCGGGAATCGTGGCATTTGAACCCACAACCTCTGACTGCAGTCTAATATTGGACTTTTACAGTTGGTTTGTGATACAGACTATTGAATGCATACTTGATTTTACAGTTGGGATATGCATGCTCAATTTGATATAACTGCATAAAAGACCAAAAAAGCTACCTTTCACTTTTAAAGCTACAATAACACTTCTCTTCTGCTGCATACATACCACTTTCTTCCCTCAGTTTCTCCAATCGAGCAACATGAGCCTGATGACTGAACTCACATTGGGTGGGAGCTGGGTAAAGAACAGAAAAGAAAAGAAAATCATTATGCATACTAGTCTTGCCAATATTTCACTTTCTAAGACTTACAAGTATTTTCTTATTGTCATACTTGCACTGCTGTGGGATGTCCGCAGTCTCAAAATCATGAAACAACCGTTAAGAGTATCCCTTTTTCTCCTGCATAGGTCATTGAAATGATGCCTACATTGTCCTACAGTGTGTAGGATACCAGTGGCACTGGATACAGCCTGGGCCAAATGATTCCATGTCTCAGACTTGTACTAGGAGCCAGAATAGTTCCCCTACAGAAGCCTTTGGCTGTAGTGCTTTACTAGGAGTTCAGTAAATATCCTGGACTCCTAAACACCCCACCTCTGTGCCCTAAACTTGGCAACTTCCTCTCCAACATCAGCCATGTCTACCAGCTGAACTAGAGCAATCAAAACTGATATCTGAGGCTTTCCCACCAATTCCAATTATCGTGTTTAATGGTAATGCACAAACCCAAGCAACAATGCCTACCACGTTTGCATGATGTTAAGCAGAGTGCAGCAGTCCCAACCAGGGAGGAATTAAATAATTGAAACTGAAAGGTTAATCTGACACTTGGTGTTAGTTTGAGGGGTGTCTACTGATGTAGCCTGAAAATATATACTGGAAATTAGAAGGTAACTGTTAGGTGAGTTAAGTTATTGGACATGCACTGGGGGCATACATGTAATAACCTGACACATGTTTTTTTTTTTGTCTTTATACACTGAGGAAAATTAATTTTTACAGTGTGGGATTAAAACCTAGGCATAAGCCCCACTCAACATATGTTTAGGACCATTATGGAGACACAGACACTTTCCCATAGCTGCTCCAGAGAAATGCTTAGGGTTGTAGATGTGGCACAGACTGATGTGTGTGACTGCCTCCACTGTGTTGCTGCTTCAATGGATCAGATGAATGACATGTTGGAATGAGTGGCATCTGTGATGGAATGTCTCCTGGGAGGGGGATTGCATCCTCATGGGTGT
The DNA here is from genome assembly GCF_019279795.1 of Protopterus annectens. Taxonomy (NCBI): domain Eukaryota; kingdom Metazoa; phylum Chordata; order Ceratodontiformes; family Protopteridae; genus Protopterus; species Protopterus annectens. Next base: position 813,861,461 of record NC_056749.1, on the reverse strand, counting down.
AGGTCAGCCATATCATCTGCTGTTAGCCAACATGGCCATGACCGATCACGCTCCCATAGTAGCAGTTCATTCACTACTCCATCAGTGGGTGAGCTGTCCACATCCAGACATGGCAGGTCATGAGGTCATGGTCCTGGGCATACTCGTGATGGACACTCATCCAAACATTAGTCACATTCAGGTAGCAGCACTGCATCTGACTGTGGTTGTGGACATAATTCAGCAATAGGTGTTACTGCAACTGCTTGAATAAAACAACAAAATATACACCAGGATCTTTATTAAATAAAGCTTTCGGGTCTACACCCTTCATCAGTATAACTTAACATATAAAAAAATCACCATTTAAATAGGAGAACATAAAGTCACATGCTTCAACCCAACCCACCTAACAATAAAAATTTAAAGCTACAATAAATCAATAAATATATGCAAAGTAGCACATAAAAAATCACATCTATAAAGCATATATATTTTTATAAATAAACAATTTTATACTGTTTCATATAAAATCACATGCACCATACTTAAAATTAATAATTAATAATTAAAACTTAAACTTATAAAACTTCTCTCTGTCTTTTAGCCAGAACGGGCTTTAGACTAACTGAATTATTTAGGCCTGGGGCTACATCAGCTTGAAGTCTAATAATCCATTCTAGTTCTTTCAATTCCAATAAATTATTAATGTCACCCTTCCTCAGACCTACCTCTACCTTACAAAGGACCCTAAATCTAAAAGTATGTCCCACACCTTCATCCAATATATGCGTACTTAAGGCATTGATGGGCAACTTCCTCCTGATTTCAGACCTGTGTTCCACCATTCTCTCCCTCAATTTTCTTATAGTTTTGCCTACATAGAATGAGGTGCAACACACACAAGTAGCCAAATATACTACTCTCTCCTCATTACAAGCAGTAATTGTTCTCATGGTAAATGTCTCATTAGTTATAGGATGTGTAAATGTAGCATCACCTGTATAAATGTCATTGCAACAAGTACATTTATAACATTTCACTGTTTTAGCCACCCTTCTATCATCTCCATTTTTATTCTGAAAATCCTTGTAGCACAATTTCTGCTTCAAAGCTTCAGAGCTCCTATAGGTGAACCTAGGTTTATCACCTACTATAGACCTAATCTCAGGCATAGCCATTACAATTGCCCAAGTCTTCTCAATTATGCTACAAACACTATGAGAATTTAGGTTATAAGTTGTCAAGTACCTAACAGCAATATTATTACCCAACATCACCTGTCTAGTAGCACTATTCTCACTACAGCCTCGTAATATGGGTTTATACCTGGACTCTCTTTCAATAATTACATCTTTAATTACTTTATTTATAAATTCCTTCGAATAACCATTCTTCACAAACTCCATTGCCATAGCATTTACCTGCTCTTGAAACACTTCATCCTTTGTATTTAATCTACTCAGCCTAATAAACTGTGCTTTCAATGTTCCTTTGAAAATATGAGGGGCATGCATGCTGTTTTTATTAACATACCTAAGGGCATCAATATCTTTTCTAAACACCTTGGATTCCAAAATATTAGATTCCTTAAAAATTGTTACATCCAAAAAATTCATAACACTATCTGAAGTTTCCATCTTGAAACTCAGGAAACTAGTTGAATCATTCAAGTACTGCAAATACAGATTCAAATCCAGCAAAGTACCCTTCCATATTGAGTTCAACAAATATGTGTCATTCTATAAGAGATTTGTAGATGATTGCTTTATGTTATGGAAGGGTACTTTGCTGGATTTGGATCTGTATTTGCAGTACTTGAATGATTCAACTAGTTTCCTGAGTTTCAAGATGGAAACTTCAGATAGTGTTATGAATTTTTTGGATGTAACAATTTTTAAGGAATCTAATATTTTGGAATCCAAGGTGTTTAGAAAAGATGTTGATGCCCTTAGGTATGTTAATAAAAACAGCATGCATGCCCCTCATATTTTCAAAGGAACGTTGAAAGCACAGTTTATTAGGCTGAGTAGATTAAATACAAAAGATGAAGTATTTCAAGAGCAGGTAAATGCTATGGCAATGGAGTTTGTGAAGAGTGGTTATTCAAGGGAATTTATAAATAAAGTAATTAAAGATGTAATTATTGAAAGAGAGTCCAGGTATAAACCCATATTACGAGGCTGTAGTGAGAATAGTGCTACTAGACAGGTAATGTTGGGCAATAATATTGCTGTTAGGTACTTGACAACTTATAACCTAAATTATCATAGTGTTTGTAGCATAATTGAGAAGAATTGGGCAATTTTAATGGCTATGCCTGAGATTAGGTCTATAGTAGGCGATAAACCTAGGTTCGCCTATAGGAGCTCTGAAGCTTTGAAGCAGAAATTGTGCTACAAGGATTTTCAGAATAAAAATGGAGATGATAGAAGGGTGGCTAAAACAGTGAAATTTTATAATTGTACTTGTTGCAATGACAATTATACAGGTGATGCTACATTTACACATCCTATAACTAATGAGACATTTACCATGAGAACAATTACTGCTTGTAATGAGGAGAGAGTAGTATATTTGGCTACTTGTGTGTGTTGCACCTCATTCTATGTAGGCAAAACTATAAGAAAATTGAGGGAGAGAATGGTGGAACACAGGTCTGAAATCAGGAGGAAGTTGCCCACCAATGCCTTAAGTAAGCATATATTGGATGAAGGTGTGGGACATACTTTTAGATTTAGGGTCCTTTGTAAGGTAGAGGTAGGTCTGAGGAAGGCTGACATTAATAATTTATTGGAATTGAAAGAACTAGAATGGATTATTAGACTTCAAGCTGATGTAGCCCCAGGCCTAAATAATTCAGTTAGTCTAAAGCCCGTTCTGGCTAAAAGACAGAGAGCAGTTTTATAAGTTTCAGTTTTAATTATTAATTATTAATTTTTAAGTATGGTGCATGTGATTTTATATAAAACAGTATAAAATTGTTTATTTATAAAATATATATGCTTTATAGATGTGATTTTTATGTGCTACTTTGCATATATTTATTGATTCATTGTAGCTTTAAATTTTTATTGTTAGGTGGGTTGGGTTGAAGCATGTGACGTTATGTTCTCCTATTTAAATGGTGATTTTTTATATGTTAAGTTATACTGATCAAGGGTGTAGACCCGAAAGCTTTATTTAATAAAGATCCTGGTGTATATTTTGTGGTTGTGGACATGCCAGCACAACTCCTGGCAGACCCGGTTCCTGTGGTTGGGCATGGCTGTGATAAAGTGACACCTTTACCATGCAAGGCTCACTCTTGTCTGACATACCAAGACATAGAGTTAGCACAGAGCTTGGCTGTATTTATGCAGACACTCACACGCTAATTTCATCTGGAAGACCCCTACAGACAATACACATTAGATACATGGCTAAGCTGTGCAGCTTAAAACTCATTTTGTCTCACTGGCCATTTGTTGGTTTATCCAAATGTCTGCCTGCTTCTCATCCTTACTCACACACACTCACCAATCATTTGTATTAGCCTAGGCTTCCTGCCACCAACACCCTGTGCAAGTGATGATAACTCTGCCGTATCCCTGTTTAGTATCTTTTGGATTCAGGGATACATAAGCTTTGTGTCTGATGCAAAGAGTGCATAGCTGACTTTGTGTTTAGTATATCTGCATTTCTGATATTGAACTGGTAATTGTACTTTTGCCTTATATTAGTCTTAAAAAGTTAGACAGCTGATAGCATCAAAATTTCCCAGCTTTATTGTGAATGATCTTATGAGGGTTGCGAAGTCTGGAACTGTAATGTGTATCATTAATTTCTAACTTTTTTCTTTAATGATTTTCCAGTACAAATGTATGGTGCTAAACTGAGGACATGTGGTGACCATCACTACTTTTGAGATGTATGACTGTGTGAATCTTTGATGCCTGAGACCTACTACTTAGTAATGGACACACATAAGTCAAATAAGTTTCTGTTGTCACATGTTAAGGTCATTATTCATATTATTACACAATACACTCCAGGTTCAACACTTACCTTGTAAATCCAGCAGTTGCAACAGTTTTATTTCAAGGCTGACTGTCATGACTAAAGCAGTACGCAGCCATTACATGGATAGTTAAAGCTTGTGAGCATTGCCTGACATCAATGTTACTGTATGCATGTGCACAGGATGAAGGTCTGATGTTAGTAGTGCACAGCCATTACATGGGTAGGTAAAAGTTGTGAGCATTGCCTGGCATCAATGTTACTATATGTATGTGCACAGGATGAAGGTCTGATGTTAGCAGTGCACAGGCATTACATGGGTAGGTAAAGGATGTGAGCATTGCCTGGCATCAATGTTACTATATGTATGTGCACAGGATGAAGGTCTGATCTTAGCAGTGCACAGCCACTACATGGGTAGGTAAAGGTTGTGAGCATTGCCTGGCATCAATGTTACTATATGTATGTGCATAGGAGGAAGGTTTTAGGCCCTCAGATGGTGAATGAGTGTGCTATGTGTTGTTTCTTAGACAATGCAAGGGCATATTGAGCATGCCTATGTCAGCCTATATACACAACAACTGCTGCTTCCCCCTCTAACTTCTCACCTGCATGTGGCTGTGGTGATCTTGACATTGGTCATGGGATGTGTGCTTCTTCTCCTCCTTGTTGTTCCTGCTGAAGCTGTTTTCTCAGGATGATGGCGTGCAGCATGGCACATACTGTGACAATTTCAATACATGTCCACGGACTATACTGCAGGCCTCCCCCAGATGTATCTAGGCACCAAAAATGTGACTTCAGCAGCCCAAACACATGCTCTGTGATATTTTTGGCTTGAGTGTGTGCCTCATTATAGAATTGTTCAGTAGGTATGTGTGCATTTCTGATAGGTGTCATCAGCCACTGTTCCAGTGCATAACCTGCTTCCCCCAGCAAATGACCCTGTAGGATATCCCACCTAGTGAACATCTGATACAGTTGGGAGGTGTGCCAGATATGTCAGTCATGGTAACTGCCAGGGTTGCCAGCACACACATTCAAGATGACTCCCTTGGCATTACACACAACTTGGCAGTTAATAGAGTGAAAGCCCTTTCTATTAATGTAGAGCCTTCTCTCTTCCCCAGGTGGTCCCTTAATTTCTACATGTGTGCAATCTATGGCACCTAGTAATTCAGGGTAGTGTGCTACAGAGTAGAGCTCCTGCATATTTCTGGCCCTAACTTCAGGAGTATGGGGAAAATATATGTGGTCACTAGCATGTTGGAGCATATCATTCAAGAACTGATGTAGGATCCTGGATGCTGATGCCTGTGACACCCCCCATCATGTCCCCTTTTGGCCTCTGAAAGGTACCTGTAGCTATGATTCTAAGTAATGCGCATACTGCTATTTCCAATGGGGTGGTTTCCCCTTATTTGCCCTGGCTCTGAGTTGAGGATGACAGAGTTTGCAGAGTTCCTGTAGTGTGTCTCTATCCACCCTGTAGTGCTCTACAATTTCCACATCATGTAGGTTGTGATAAGTTACTTGGTGTCTGCAAACTCTTCTACTTCTTGGCCTTGGTCTATTAGCAACAGCAACATAGACTTTAGCCTGTGGCACATGCACATGAATTAAAGCAACACCAGCCCCTAACATTGTTTCTGTGTAGACTCCTTTCCATGGTTGTATTGCAATAGGCTTTTGGAATTCACAGGGAAAACCAGCACTGAGTCTACACAGTTGCTTTATAGCTGGTTGAATAGCGCTATCATGTTGGATTGGTTGATTAGCATGCAGTTCAGCTGCTTATGCTGTTATTAGCTTGCCATGGTGTTTACCTTATTTGCATGGTGGTGTGCCTCTACATGGCACTTACTGAATCTAAAAGTCATAGTTACCTTGTACGGTTAATTGAATTTTGCTGACTATATTTAAAGAAATAACATTTAATGATTCACCACTTAGAGCCACTTACTGAATCCAAAATAGTGCACTATGCACACACAGTGTAAATGTACCATGTAGGGTTTATTGAATCTGACCAATAGAGTTATATCAAAACAGGTTCAGTATAGTTAATGCTTTATTCATTATAGTCTACACAGGTGCTTGCATGGAACAAATGTGGTAACGCAATAAGTAAATTAATCTTATTTGTGAGGTTTACAAAAATCTGTTTCAATGAAAATATTAATTAAACTGAATACTGTACTATAATAAGTTCTTCTAAAATCAGAGCATAATTATATAGCCAGAATTAATATGTACTTTAGTTTTCTTCTCTTTTCATAAAATCTTTAGATATTAGACATCATCATCATTAACAATTCCCTTTTCCTATTTTTTACTTATTGTTAGGGTGGCATGTCAGCTGTCACCATCTGTTCAATGCCATTCTCCTACCTTCTTTGACACTCATGCCTGACTGTTGCAGGTCTTCTCTCACACAATCCATCCAACTCTTTGCTGGACATCCTCATTTCCTTCTGCTTCTTGTCTTCTTTCCCAAATCTTCTTCACCAAATTGATTTCTGCTTTTCTGCACGTGCCCAAGCCACCATAATCTGTTCTCTCTGACCTTTTCTGCAGTTGGAGCTACTCTGACTTCTGCTGTTATGACGTCATTTCTTCATCTGTCCCACATTGTACATCCTACCACATCTCAGAATCTTCTTCTCCATCACCTCTAGCTTCTTTATCTGCTCTGCATTTACTACCAAGGTTTCTGTACCATACAGTAATACTGATTGCAAAACTATTTTGTACACCTTACTTTTCGGCTTTTTTGACATTTGTCTGTTGTACACTACGCCTGAAACTCTGTGCCAGTTGGCTGCAGTTCCTCTGATTCTAGCGTTGACCTCTTCATTCATACTTCCCTTTTCCTCAACCATCTCTCCCAGATACATGAAGCTGTTAAGATGTTCTCGTGTTCTGTTGTATCTCAGTTCTCAGCTTCTTATAATTTCCCCCATTTTCTGCCATTGCAACCATCTTATCTGTACCCCAGTTTCATTCTAAGTGCCATCAGTTTTGCATTCCATTCCCTAACCTTTGCTAAAGTCCTTGCTCAGAGTTCGCCTGTAATGCTGCATCAGCTGCATACACCAGTTTTGTTGATTTGTCCCCTTTGACCTTTTTGTTAATGTAGTCCATAACTGGCATAAACAGCAGACCTTTAGTCACTAATCTAAGTGCAGGGTCTCTTTTTTGTAAATCTATATCTGAATAGTCATGATAAGTGCAGTAATGACTGAATTTGTATACTGTCACTGATCAAATAAAGTATACATGAAGCACAGGACCTTTTAAAGCATCAACAGAGTTTTTTTTGTCATATAACTTACTGCATTGGCAAATTTTAGTAGGTCTCTATCCATTTCTTACTGCCCATGAGCTAAAGCATTGTCAGTGGTTTTGAATGCACTCAACTACACAACATAACTGCACTCAACTACACAACATAATAATGTAGAAAAAACAAATTATATATATATATATATATATATATATATATATATATATATATATATATATATATATATATATATATATATTTATGGGTCTACTTTGTTTCATTGAATCTCATTTCAATTAATTTTATTTCACCCCGACCACTTTGCTGAAAACTCAAATTACTGAAAACTTCATTTCACTGAATCTGATTTCACTGAACTGAACTTTATGGTACTGTGCAGAGTAGTGTAAGGCAAGTAAAAGGTATATGCCCTTTTCCCCATTGTAGTGTGATCCTGGAGTTAGTATATATAGTTGGGGGGCACAGCCTCCCACATTGGGGAGTGTGGGGGGCACACATATTTCTTGTGGAGAGATTTAGTCATTGTGTTGCAACTATACGTGTATTGTTTAAAATATATAGTTTTGAAGTTTTTGGTAAAATACAATATAAAACAAACAATGTGCAGGGCTACGACTGCCACACCCCCCAATGTGCTATTGACTAAAGGTCTGCTGTTTATGCCAGTGATGAACTACATTAACAAAAAGGTCAAAGGGGACACTTCATTCTTCTTAAGACAGAAGTGGTGAACTTCATGACACCCATGCAGATGGACAATACAGTTACAACTGCTGAATCCTACACAAATGCACTCTATAAGCACTTACACGAGTGCATGGATTGCGCTATCCCAAACAGAACCAAGATGCTATCCTCCAAAAAAAGGAAGCCAATCTGGTGGACTCCTGCCATAAACAAACTGTACAACAGAAGGAAGAAACTGTTGCAAAAGAGAGTAAAATCCCATGAGTGGAGGAGCTCCCTGATCAGCCTCAGTAAGAAGCTGAGATCTTTTATAAGATCCTCCAAAGCTAGCTATGAAAACAAAATCGCCACTAATTCTAAGGACAACCACAAAGCATTCTATAGCTATGTCAAGAATCTCGATGGCAACACCCAGATCTGCTCTGAGTTACAGCACAAAGGCACAGAAATTACAGAACCAACTGATATTGCCAACATCCTGGCAGATAGGTTCAGTGTTAACTTTACCCCCCTCATCCCCTAAAGGGCCCATATCTATGCAGGAAGAATGCAGAGTACCTGTAATCAAAACTACGCAGATAAAAGCTGCACTCTCTAAAGCCAAAAACATAGCATCCATGGGACCGGACAACATCCCAGGCTGCATTTTACATGAACTTCAGAACGAACTGGCTCCCCACTTAAGCACCATGTTCAATAATAGCCTCACATCAAGCTTAGTGCCCACTGAATGGTGCACAGCAACAGTTATCCCACTCCACAAAGGGGAAGCCACCACTGATCCCGAGAACAATCGACCTATTAGCCTGACGAGCCTGGTCTGCAAGGCCATGGAACGTATCAGCATGGAACTCATAAACAAAGACATTGGTAACCTCCAAACTCTGGATCCCATCAGTTTGGGTTTGTGAAAGGCAGATCATGCCTCCTAAACCTGATTGACTTCTTTGAGGCAGTCACCAAAGCCATAGATGAGGGTAAGGTGGTTCACGCAGCCTATCTTGACCTCGCCAAGGCTTTCAACACCATCTCCCATTCTGGAATCATAGCTAAACTCACTAAACTAGGTATAAATCCCTATGTCACAAGATGGGTTGCCAACTGGCTCACTGACAGAACCCACACTGTAAAAGGTGCAGACTCCAAATCTGACCTCAAAGCAGTGACAAGTGGAGTACCACAGGGTTCCGTCCTGGGACCTCTCCTGTTAGCCTGTACTTCAGAGAAGTAGATACCAAACACAGAAGGCCTCTGGCTAACAAAGTTCGCAGATGACTGCAAACTAGGAGCCATAATCAAGTCCCCAAATGATGTGGACATCCTACAGAAGGGCCTTGCTTAGACAGATGCCTGGTGTCAGAGCCACGGCCTCAGGCTCAGTGCCAAAAAGTGCAGTGTCATCCCCTTTGGTAAAAACTCTGTACCCATGAACTACCACATAGGCAGCAATCTACTTAACACCGAATGTGTGATAAGAGACCCTGGGTCCCAGGTGGACAGTAGTCTCTCCTTTGATAGTCACATTGCCACAGTGGTCAGGAAGTCCTTCTACGTGGTACACCTCATCATAAAAGGGTTCTCATCCAGGAAAAAAGAGGTCATTGTTCCCCACTACTCGACACTCATTAGACTCATTATAGTGTACAACGCCCCTTTTGGAATGTACCTCACAAGACATCTGCAGCAGCTGGAAAGGCCACAGAAGTACCTCACAAAGAGGATTACTGGCTCAAACAAATGCCATACACTGACCGCCTCAAAATACTCCAGCTTTACTTCGTAGCATATCACCTACTCTGAGGTGATCTCTGCCTAACATATAAAGCTATGTCAAACTCAGAGCTGTTGGACATGCTACACCTAAAAAAATCCCAATCCCTCTGAGCTACATGCTCTAGGGACCTAAACCTTGTCACCAGAATAAACAGGACATGCTAGAGGGACAGATTCCTGTCCCAGAGGCTTCCCATACTCTGGAACAGGCTACCCATCTATGTCAAGCAAAGTTTTTCATTAGCACTCTTCAAGAAAAATCTTGATGAGTGGATGGGAAATAGGAAATACACCCCAGGGATCACTTCTGTGTCTCTGCTTGACAGTTGCACAGGAAAATAACTTTCTTGGGCGGCGTAAGCCAGGGAACCTTGTTGGCTAGGCTTACGTAGGCCCTTGGGCCAATAGCCTAGTACCTACCTATGAACCTATCAACCTATAACTATATATACTAACTCCAGGATCGCACTACAGTGGGGAAAAGAGCATATACCTTTTACTTGCCTTACACTACTCTACACAGTGCCATATATACTAACTGCAGTTCAGGGAAATGAGATTCAGTGAAATGAGTTTTCAGTAATTTGAGTTTTCAGTGAAGTGGTCAGGGTGAAATGAAATTCAATGAAATGAGATTTAAAGTAGACCCATATATATAAATACACACACACACACACACACACACATATATATATATATATATATATATATATATATATATATATATATATATATATATATATATATATATATATATGTGTGTGTATAGGTTTACTATTGTTTATTTGAACATTCAAATAAACGAATAATAATACCGAAAGTAAAAAAAAAACTAACGCTGACAATGTCGAACCAAATGCTCAATGCATTTGACTCGACATTGTTGTCAAAACCACCACCTGATAGCCGTATAGGAGCTGATGAAAATCAAACTCCTATATGGCCATCACGTTTTTGCTGGGGGGCAAGCCACCCTGCACCCCCCATGTGGGGGGCTGTGCCCCCCCACACCCCAATACTTATATATTCTAACTCCGAGATCGCACTACAGTGGGGATGTCGATAAATTTCCACTCCCCACGGTACCACGATCTCCGTGCAGATAGTCGGCTTACACTTATGCAAATCCAGTAGTGCATTCGCATAAGTGGAGTTGACTATCTAGTGCAAAACTGTTTGTGCATTCAAAATTCTGATTTTCGGCACATTGCAGCTGACAGAATGTTCACACAAACAATAGTAAACCATATATATATATATATATATATATATATATATATATATATATATATATATATATATATAGATAGATATATAGATAGATATAAATACATATATATAGATATATATATATATATATATATATATATATATATAAATATACACACACACACACACACACACACACACACACACACACACACGTGTGTGTGTGTGTGTGTGTGTGTGTGTGTGTGTGTGTGTCCAAATTTTAAGTCATGTAGTCTCCACAGTCTGAGACTCAGAATTGTGAATCTCAGCAATGCATATTGTTACCATCACCCCCAGTACCCTTGAAGCCACATACCTCTGTCTGTCTCTGATTCCCACTGAGGACTGAAGGCAAAGTATTTATCCAAGGACACATTGCTCAAGTTCTCCATCCTGTGAGTGGTAGCTATGCTGCACTGCATCATTCCCTTTAGTTAGTCTTTTCTACCAGTCGAGACATTAATTGAGCCTCAAACATTTGAACTGCCACCATGGCTCTATCTGTCTGTGCAATGACCTAGCAATATAATCTTCTTAAAGATTTTACAAAGTCACTTCATGAAATATTGAAAGACACAACCCGGGATTCACAAACAGTTGATGTCTGTGCAGGAACAGTGTAGGAGCTCCTGTATGGAAAACTGCCGCCGAGCGATTCAGAAAACTGCCGTTTTCACGTGCATGAGCTGCCCTACACTATTTCTACATGTAAAGCTGTGCGGGATGCAAATCACCTCATTTGCTGGTAGAAACCATGCAAATGAGGTGATTTTGTGATCCATGAAGCTGGCCAGACTCCGTACAGGAACAGTGTCAGAGCAGAAATGTATTCAGTTAGTAACTGAATACAATTCTGCATCTGAACAAATGGAGGCAGGACAGCTCATAGAAAGCATGTATTACAGTCAGACACACATGCCAATGGCCAGATATAAGGCCATTGGCATTAATAACAGTTTATTTTTTTATAAAATTAAACTTTTTTTTTTGGCCTATCATGGACTTTTAAGCTTAGGGCAGCGGTGCGCAAACGAGATAGTGCCGAAAATAAAAAAATGAGAAAAGTCAGTTTTAAGATAATTCTGCATTTTGCCATTATAATCAATGGCATGCAGAATGTAAACAATACCAGGGAGTACTGGTTGTCAATGGGAAAGGGTCTGAGTTAGTGCAGTAACTAATGACTTACACGCTGGGGTATGCAAAGGAGGGGACTTATACTGATACACCGATTTCCTCATAGTGTCAGCTTGCACCTAACTGTGCAGGTGCAGCAATATAACAGTGCAAGTCTAAGAGCTGAATGACTTCATAAGGGGGTGTGTCATGCTTGCCGTAAGCACATTGGAGCTCTGTGTCCCGTGTTTGCCCTTAGCTAAGCACAGCTAAGGAAGGGGGTGTGTCAGATGTACCTGAGCACTGTGTATATATAGATTAAATTGGTGTGCATGCCATGCACCGGGATTGGGAAAAAAAAAAGAATAAATGGCAGCAATATTTACATTTGAGCACTGGGTATGGGTGGCGCACCTCGGGGCTTAAATAGGGTGGAACTAGGAAAGAGAATCAGCAGTAGGAGGGCAATCACTGAGAACTAGCATAGCTAGCAGGTGAAATGTATCAGAATCAGCCAATTACACATGCGGCAGCCCAGCACACGCAAACACCCTACAGACTGTTTTTTCCCACAAACTCTACACCACCGGTGTACACAGATGGGGGAATTTTAACTGGCAAAACTAACTAAATATGTTTGAGGCTGCTGCTGCATTACTCCATCAATATGTGCTAGAGACTGATAGTGGTGAGGAGGAGAATGCTGACAACTGACCCACAGTGAGGAGGAGGAGAACAGTGTACAGATCCAGGGTAATCTACCAGGGCCTACATGAGCTGTAGATAGTACAGCACTATAGTGTGGACAGGAACATTCTACAGCAAATCATTGAGATGTGCCGGCCATGCCTTACACACAGAACTAATAGAGGGGAAACCATCCCAGTGGATACCAAAGTATGTCTAGGCTTAAGAATACTAGCCGCAGGTACCTTCCAAACACCAACTGAGGATATCATGGGGGTCTCACAGGCATCAGCATTCAGGGTACTCCATCAGTTCCTGGATGCCATGACACAACATGCCAATGACCACATATATTTCCCCACTGCCCATGAGGCGCTGACCACATGCATGCGTCTCTTCCATCATATACATATAGCAGAATACCCTGAGGTAGTTGGTGCCATAGAATGCACGCACATCCACATCAAAGCACCACCCAGTGAGCTGGGCAGGGTCTACATAAACTGCAAGGGCTTCCCCTCCATCAACTGCCAGGTTGTGTGCGATGTCCAGGGCATTATCATGAATGTGTGCACTGGCAGCCCTGGAAGCTATCACGACTCCCACTTCTGGCATTGCTCACAGCTGTATCAGGCGTTTACTGGGGGGGGGGGCATCCCATATGGCCATCAAGTGGGGGATGCTGGCTATGCACTGGAGCCATGGCTGATGACACCCATCAGAAATGCACACACACACGAACAAGATCGCCATAATGAGGCACATGCACAAACCAGGATCATTGTAGCGCATGTGTTTGGGATGCTCAAGTCACAGTTCCACTGCCTTGACATATGCAGTGGAGCCTTGCAGTACTCTTCAGCTACATGTACACAAATGTTCATAGTATGTGCCATGCTATACAGTATGATCCTGCGGAAACAGCTGCAGCAGGAACAGCATGGGGCAAGGCTACACAGCCCCCCACCATTGCTGATGTCAGCACAGGCACAGAGGGAATTGGAGGAGGAACATCCTGAGCCTGCCCCTGTAGACTGAAGGAGGCATGCCCAGTATTCCCAGGCCTTGGCAAAGATGCAATGCATAGCAGACACACACTGACACTGTAGGGACCCAGGGACTGATACCTCTCTCCAACTCACACATACAGTAAAAGGGATGCCAAACATGACACTACCTGAGCTTTACCATGTGCAGGGAGTGTACTATGTGCATCCAACCAAGTCAGCCCTCCAGCCCCGTCCTCAGTACAAGCCCAGCAAAGGTAAGTCACTCTTCCTATCAATTACTGAATGGAGTAGTATGTTCTCATGCTTGTATGTAGGATATGGATGCAAGCATGCAAGGCAATTGGCTGGCTGAATGGGATAGCAGCTGACAGCTATATGGGACAGCAGGAAATTCATAACAAATACTGGTGTCAACATACTAGGCAGCACTACAGAAGGTGACAACCCCCACTGCAGTACATGTGATGGTCCAAAGAATTGTGGGTGTCAATAGGTCACACACATGGATGGCAGTGAGGGTCACATATCCACCACCAGCCTCACCCAGCAGAACAAGTGTAGATGACCATTAAGAAAGGCTGGGTTAAGGCCCCCAAATGATGGGAATGGTGAACACCCCCCCACCAGACCTACACAGACATACTACAACACGTCTGGCAGTTGCATTCTAGTTCTGAAGGGTAAGATGTCTGAAACTGAAACATATGCTAGTAAGATCTAACATGTGTACTCTACTGATATGCCTCTTGTCTGCATGATAGGTCACAATATAATATGAAATGGAAGCCAACAGAGTAACTGAAATACCAGTACAGCCATTTCAAATGTTAAAGTCTGCAGGTGTACACCCCCCCCCCCACAATCCCATCTAGAAATGCAGTAACAGATGGCCTGCAGCAGTCTCAAGTGGCCTACATTCCTCTGGCAAAGGCCCATGCATCACCCATAGTGCCAATGTATGGAATGTCAGGGGGTCCCAACTAAAAACCTAACACAGTAAACAGAAAACAAATGCAAGGCCATGTTGACAAATGCCAGTAGCATGCCTCCCCATGTCCTACTGCAAGGACAGTGAATCAGGCCATAAATACTACTGGGATAAAGGCCCAGCTATGGGGATTCCTTTGAGATATTGCTTACATAATGTTAGATGGAGGAGAGAATAACAGAGGAGCAGTGTAAAAGCATGGATGTCATGGAGTGTGTGAAGTCTGAAACTCTAATCTCAGCCCATACTACTCTTGACTGCAAATCCATGATTGAATAGTCACAAAACCACTTCTAGACCACAATGTGAAGGTAAACTGACCAGATATATGAGTCCTGCCTTTGGATAACTTGGGTGTATTTGTGCAGCTGAGAGGTATGGCCCCAGTGGGATATGGCCATTCCATGAAGTTGAGAAAAGCACAAGGAGGGGGCCCCCAGCCAGCATACTAACAAGGTGCTGGACCATTTACACAGAACCAGCAGTCTATTGTCTGTAGCTTCCCCTCCAACATGGCAGGTGTGTGCCAGAATGTGTAGTCTATATGCCACAGAATATTGGTCTCAGCTTCATTCATCTTGCATTTTCTGGTAACTAACTGTGAGCAAAGAATGATAACTGTCAATAGTTGATGACATGACACATCACAGTGTAAAACAGTACATATGTCAGAATATCTATGCTACAACCAAACATGTCAGACAAACAGCACAGACAGCAATAGTTACATTATCCCCTGTATGTTAAGCCCATTGTGTCTCCATATTGGCAACCTATCTACAGATATCCTGCAGAAACAGTTTGCTAGGTGTTGCTGTAGCACACAAAACCCTGAAATGGAGTCCAACTCTCCCTGGAATGGATGCAGACACTCAGTATAGAAGGTCATATTGGGCATGCTCCTATAAATGAAGCCTATGTCTCACAACACAGTGGACTACAAATATTGGTTATTCACAGCTGTCTGTGCACACACACACCAAATTGTACAAAACTGATACCTCACACACACACACACACACACACACACACACACACACACACACACACACTGGATAGGAATACACACACATATCTAAGGCCAGCATAATATAATATGTCAAAAATACACACACAGAGATGTGGGGAAGAGAAAGACAGACAGTGACAGAAAGAATCCCATTATGAGGCCTGTCCCACCCACTAAACATCCCATTGGCCTATATCACATGATGTGCTGATGTCATTCACTGAAGAAATACCTTTAGTTAGCCCTCAGCCCTACAGTCTCAGTGGTGCTTGTGATAACTGTGTACCACTACAGTCCAAATAAGTATCCATGTAGCAGTTGGAATCTTTGTTCTGTCAAATGTAAATTTGTGTGTGTGTGTGTGTGCGTGTGTGTGTGTGTGTGTGTGTGTGTGTGTGTGTGTGTGTGTGTGTGTGTGTGTGTGTGTGTGTGTGTGTTTCTAGATGAATGTGGTTGAAGCCGTTCACACTCACTAAATATCCTGTACCCCTCCTTCAGCACTGCTGCTGATGTCACTCACCTTCAAATATATCTTTGGACAGCTCTCCAACATATAAGCTCTGTGGTGCTTGTGATAACTGCATAATACTATAGTATAGCAAACTAGTTTGATAGGAGTTCCACTCCTGATCCTGGCAACTGTATAAATGTGAGTGTTTGTGTGACAGCGTGTGTATCTGTGTAGAGACCTGATTCTGTGGTCATTCTCACTTACAACAGTTCTCTTACCCCTTCTTTAGCACAGCTGTTGATGTCACTCACCATCAAAGATACCTTTGGACAGCTCTCCAACATGTAAGCTCTGTGGTGCTTGCAATAACTGCATAATACTATACTGTAGCAAACTAGTTAGGTTGGAGTTTCAATCCTGATACTAGCAACTATGTAAATGTGAGTGTTTGTGTGAGAGAGTGTGTGTGTCCTTGTAGAGACCTGATTTTGTGGTCATTCACATTTACAACACTTCCCTTACTCCTCCTTTAGCATTGCTGCTGATGTCACTCAACTGCAAAGATACCTTTGGACAGCTTTCCAACATGTAAACTCTGTGGCACTTGTGATAACTGTGTAATACTGTAGCGCAGCAAACCAGTTAGATAGGAGTTCCAATCTTGATACTAGCAACTGTGTAACAGTGAGTGTTAGTGTGAGAGAGTGTTTGTATCCTTGTAGAGACCTGATTTTGTGGTCATTCACAACTACAAAACTCCCCTTGCCCCTCCTTTAGCACTGCTGCTGATGTCACTCACTTTCAAAGATACCTTTGCACAACTCTTCAACATGTAAGCTCCATGGTATGTGTGAAAAATGTGGAAAAATCTAGTAGCAATAACTACATAGGTATGGGTTTGAATCTCATCCCGGGCAAGTGTTTGTGTGTGTGTGTGTATATGTATGTCTGTACCTCAAAGATTTTGGCCTTGTTTACACCCAGTGCCTGATTTTAGCAGGCCTGCAGATATCATCCATCTTATAAGTACCTGTTGGCAACCCTAAATCATGTAAGGTCAGTGGTGCATGTGGTAAATGCGTAACATAATGGACTGAAAACACAGTTAGGTAGAGGTTTGAACCTCACCCCTGGCAAATGTGTGTTGGGTAAAATATTTTTTGGAATGTCTCACTCACTACATCACCCAATGCCAGTATTTACAAGGGCTAGTGATGTTCCTCACCTTAGAAGTACCTTGGGACAACATCCATCCTATAAGCTCTGTGGCACTTGCGATAAATTTGGTACAATGTAGTAGCAATACATAGCTTGGTAGGGGATTTGAAACTCAGTACTGGCACATGTGTGTGTGTCATCAGTATCCTATGTGGGGCTTGGTGTGATTGTGTAATAACAGGATCCATTGGGGGCAGATTTTGCTAAATTATTATGTTGAGGACCTAGTATATATCACAATGTCCGCATTACAAGGCCAACACCGTAGAGGCTGGTGTAGAAAATCAACAGCCCTAAATGTCTAGTGGCATGTGCAATGACTATGTGACAGTATGGATTAGTAAACAATATAGGCAACCCTTCTATTACTCAGAGACCACTCTCCACCCACGTATCATACACAAACACACTTGACTAGGCAACCACCACTATATCGGTAGTTCCCCTGCATATTGCCTCACAGATAGTACCCATGGTGTGATTGCAATGGACTACATGCCTGTTGACCATAACAGTGCCACTGACATCAGAAAGAACTTTGATGTGTTACATCTCCTGACTGAGTGTGTGTTATCCAGCAAGAAAAAGAACATAGCACCCTGTTCCATCCCCTCAGTAGTCCAATCAATGTGTACAGTGGCCCTTTTGCCATGTTCCCCATTGAATGCCTGCAACAACTGTAGAGTCTGCAAATGTACCCCACAAAGAAAATACAATGCCTTATACACATGCCCTGTATGGACAGACTCCAATAACTCCACAGAATACCCGTATCATACTGTCAATGTAGGTGCAATCACTACCTCAGTTAGATAGCCAGGTCTCACCAAATGAGGTCAGGAATGCTACATCAGAAGATACCAATCTGTCCACATAACATGACCCAGAGACCTCAAGCACACTTTCACATGTCAAAGAACATGCATGTGGGATATGTGCACAACCCAGACACTGTCCATGTTATGTAATCTAGATCACATGCATCTGAAGCAGTGCACATCTCTAGCCACCCACAATAGAAACCTGGATGAGTGGATGGGGAGTTCAATACCCACCCCTGGGGACCACTCCAGTGACTTTACCCCTGAGCCACACTGGGGATTATTGTCATGTGGCCCGATGCCAGGGTATTCCCTTGGGTTAGCCTTGAAGAGCCTTCAGGCCCATCACCTACTACACACTTATGAAGCAAAGAATTTATGGATCTCAGTACTGGCAAGTGTGTGTGTGTGTGTGTGTGTGTGTGTGTGTGTGTGTGTGTGTGTGTGTGTGTGTGTGTGTGTGTGTGTGTGTGTGTGTGTGTGTGTGTATGTGAATAGTAATCCCAGTATGTTTGGTTGATGAATATCCCCTGTGGCTGTGGTTATTAGCAATCGGAGGTGTGTCCAAACTAGAACATGTACCATTCTCCATTCTACAACAGATGTTTTACATCAACATGTACCTGTGTACAACTCTCAGCCCTATAATCTGTGAGGCATATGCAATCACTGTGTTACAGACGGAGCATTACCATGCACATACTGTACCCTGTCTATGATATGGTGGATGTGTCACCACATTGCCATACCCTGTGGCCTTGCTGCTGGGCCACATCATGGTGACACACAGATGCCTAGAATGGAAACAGGATACAGCATGTGAGAACACATTCACTCAGCACTTCACTTTTGAGGAGAGAGAGGGGTAAAGCTGGCACTGAATGTGTTGCCAAGACTGTGGCCAATATCTGTTGTCTCAGGATAGGTATTAGCTTTGTGCAGTAACTTGCAGCACTTGTGTCTAATGCTGTGGAGGTTGTTGATGTAACTATCTAAGGCTGTTGTGACTGTCGTCAGTGTCTGCTGCATCTCTGCTGCCATAGATGCCTGTCGGGCATTCCATGAGGGATCCAAAGTTCTGTTTGAGGCTGCTAAGGGAGTTCAACAGTCATGGGACACCACCTTTCCCTGAAACAGTGTCCTCCTCCTGATGTACACTTTAGTAATGGCAAGGGACCATCACATTGTCTCCCAGTGTTTGGAGGACAGTGTCTGGGTTCTGTTGGCTCTGGCTAGTACCATGCATTTTCTTTTTGAAAATCTGAAGACATCTGAAGAAGTCTTTGTATCTACGAGATGAAAAGCGCTTCATGTATACTGCGTCTTTATTCTACATTAAATCGACAGAGTGATTCACTGTTTCCTGTTTTTTTAATCATTGGGATTGCCTAACTGTATTCAGCAGTTTGTTTGTTTAGTACCATGCATTCATGTACCTGTTTGTACAGTGCCTATGTGTATGATTCCACAGTCATGCAACTACTTCCCATTGCCATGGGTGCAGTGAAGATATCCATTTCTGTTTTCATGGCTGCTAAGTCAGCTTTGGAGAGGTTTTGCCAGGTGGTTATCTTTGTGGGGGGTGTGGCTAACATGTTGAGTTCCATGTTGATTACAGCCTGTGTGAATCTCACCATGCAGGGATTGATATCTGGGGATGAGCAATGGTCACATATTTAAGTGGTCAACACAGGTCAAAGTTGTTGCATCCTCTACCAGCGGTCAGTACGAGCTGGTCTAGGGCAATGGAAAGGTTGAATCCCAGAAGTGTTGGACCATTGTACTGGTGCTTGGCTACATTCCCCAGGTGATGGAGGGGTAGTTGAAGACTCATACTATGTCAGTGTTGCATTGGACCATCAGAGATGGCAGGGTGCTGAGGAATGTGCATTGACAGTTTAGGGACATAGATGTGGACCCATAGCAGGCTATGGTCTGGATTGCACTATTACCCCAAGGCAGTTGTACTGGAAGTATCTCCAATGCATTATGATGGGATACTAGTCTGGAGGTGTTCCTATCCATAATGAATATGGAGACAACACTACCTGTGGAAGTGCAATGTGGTCCATGTTTGGGGGCTGACAGCTGTGGAATGCATCCTAGCCTGATAGTGCAGGTCTGTTGTCTGCTGCTGTGAACCCCCTCTCCATTACAGCAGACATGTGTCCTCCACTGCAACAACTGCTATGAGTGACTGCATCCTGGCAGTTAGATGTCCACTGTTGAGCAGCATGACCCCCACATTGCATACATGTGTAGCTGTTATGGTGGTAATAACATTAGTAAAACTGCCTAATAAGGCACCATAGGGGTGGCAAGACACTTAGCCAGTACCTGGCAACCCAGCGGTGACAGATGTAGGACATCCATGGCAAGTCATTGGTTTCTGTCAATCATGCCATCCCAAGCAGAGAAGTTCTGGATCCCCTGAGAATGACACATAGCATGTAAGCCAATGTTGCAGTCAACCATCTGTTGATAGTACCACAGCATCATTCTGGATGACAGTGGTACACTGCCCAGGGCTACTGTCACTCCTGGCTGGACCACATAATCAGAGAGTTCAACCATGTCTCCTGTCATGTAGTCCAGGGAGGTGTGTCCCAAGTCATTCACACCCACATGGATATGGTGTGATACTCATAGTTGTTGTGGAGTGACATGACTGGCTGTGTCATGTGTTAGATGCTGGCATATGATTGATATTTAGCTGTTACCTTCTCCATATTCAACTTAGTGAGTTGGATGTGTGTGACTCAGTATTGAGTTACCCATGATCACTGTATTGTGCAAGGTGGTTAGCCTTAGGGGCTTAGATTGGGGGCACACTGTGCAGGATAAATATGTGTCCCTTGGCATGTGCCATGTCACTGTGTCTGAGTGGGTGTCTGACTTGCTGGCTTGTGCTGTTTGGGTAGATTCCATTGAGTGCCTCTGGGAAGGTGTGTGTGTGTGAGGCTTTTCACTGTATGTCATGGCTGTCAAAGTGGGTGTCATGGTGAGCTATGTGTTCCACATGGTGTGGTGCAGGTGTTGATCTTATGCTCTTGACCTACTAGTCCAGTGTTTGCTGGACAGTGCATGTGTCTACATTGGGTGATATATGTGTAACCCTCACAGGTCTGAGTGTATGGAGTTTAGAGGGGAGGATTGTCTGTGTACTTGTGGCAGTTGCAACAGTGCCCCAGAATGGACAAGTGCACCAGATTAATGGGTGAAAGCACAGATAACACCCCTTCAAACATGCCAGGAGGGGTTTACATAACTAGTAAATAGTGGGGCGACATTTGTGATGAACAAGTACTGCTGACAGCTCACAGGTGTGCCACACTTCTTAATATAATAACCTGGTGAAGTGCCAAGCCATAATGCTAGTTGAAGTGCAAGACAGAAAGAACTAGCATGATGTATGGGTGGAACAGAAGGCAGACTGTCTGCCACCTGTAATACTTTACCACAGCTGTGCAGTTATCAGTAGCTTTGGCAATGTGTAAGTTTACTAAGCTCTGTAGCACATGCGGTAACTGCGTAACACTGTAGTGGATGTAACTAGATAGGCAGGAGATCTCATCCCAACACTGGCAAGTGTGTGTGTGTGTGTGTGTGTGTGTGTGTGTGTGTGTGTGTGTGTGTGTGTGTGTGTGTGTGTGTATGTGTGTATGTGTTTCTGGCTCATACCATTTTTGACCTGTGTACTACACTTTACACTTCCCTTCACTCCAATTTAGTAGACCTGTTGATGTCATCCACCTTCGAAGTACCTTTGGAAGAGGTGGAAATGTATAAGCTCTGTGGCATGTCTCATACTTGTGTAGCACTATGCAGAAATAACTAGATAGGCAGGAGTTCTAATCCTAATCCTGGCAACTGTGTGTGTGTGTGTGTGTGTGTGTGTGTGTGTGTGTGTGTGTGTGTGTGTGTGTGTGTGTGTGTGTGTGTGTGTGTGTGAGGATCATATCATGTGTGGCTTATACCTTCTTGATGTGTACACCATACACTACTGGTGACCACCACCCACTGCCATTACTTTATATAGTGTTGTAACAGCATCTGCCTCACATGCAGCAGGTTAAACCATTGTATAGTCCTCTGTATAGATGTGTCTGGAATATCCATATGTTTGAAACCTAAACATGGTTGGAAGTGGTCAGTGTGCCTTAACAAAGCCCAGGTATGTGATTTTATAGCCAAATAGGCCGCAGTGAGTGTACTGACATGTATGGCACACAACAAGCAATTTAGCTATTACATAAAGCAATATAGCTATTGCTGATGGTTGTGTGCATGGTAAATTGCATGTGCTTCACATGCCCTAACTGAAACATCATGCTGATACGATGTCTGCCACCCTCACAGGTGGCCTGCCTTGTAGGTGCAATACATGAGTACAGGTGCTTAGTTTTACAAGTGAACTATACCTGTTATTGGTCATATTAAAGGCTGGTAGAGGTGTGGCCTGTCATACTGTGGTCCTAATTAGTATGTAACAGGAACACCTTGCATCTTAAGAGGGGTGTGTACACAATTTATATCCACTGTATACCAGTAATATGTCACGCATGATTTTACTTTAGACCATTTGTCCAGCACAATTTGCTGTCCAGATGTCTTGGCACTGACAAGTTGTGAGGTATGCTACAGGAATGTTGAATTCAGGTCACATAGGCCCCAGTGGTGACCACTGTGATGCAATGCAGTTAACCCCAGCACAAGTGAGCATGTACAACAAGCAATTTAGCTATTACATAAAGCAATATAGCTATTACTGATGATTGTGTGCATGGTAAATTGCATGCGATTCACATGCCTGGAATATTGTTAGGCAACAACAGAACAATGGAATACTCACCAGCTTCAGGCTGCTGTCCCATATGCAAACCAGAGGGTCCTAGGTAGTTGTGAGAGGGAGGTATTGTCAGCAGATGCACATGTGGCCTTGGTATAGGATGGATGCAGCATGTCAGCACATCTGCAGTACTAACCGCAGTAATACACAATGTCCTGTCCTCACCATAGATGTGCACCTCTGTGCATTAGAAAACCCAATCCATAGATGAAATTGGACCCGACACATGCATGTAGATACAATACAGATACATGTATGTCTGATACATTAGTGTACTCATCCCCACTGGGCCCCTTAGCTGCACGCTCCTCATCCAGTGTGTGTATATGTGCAACCCACCTCCACAATACTTCCCTCAGCTTCATGGCTTGTGCATTCAGCATGTGGCCCAAGTGTGGTGAGGAGCTCCTCGGTGGGTGTCAGCGGGGGCTGGATGGCTGGGTCCCCACCTGTGGCTAGCCGGTCCCTCGCTACAGCAGCAGCAGCCCATTGACAGGCATGGCATTTGAGGTCAGTGGCTCGATGCTCCACATGCTCATAAGTTCTGCTGTGTAGGCCGGCATCATTTACCCTGTGAATCACACTGTTCCACAGGGCAGTCCTCTCCCGCACATCTTCTGCTCTCCGTCCACATGACAGGGCATAATGTCCAATCACATACTGGGTGATGATTTCTGTTTCCCCAACAGAGAATGCTGGCAGATGAGCACTTTGCATGTTACCTGGAAGATATAAACAGGAAAAGGTCACTGGATCTCATACGGTTGTCAAAATGCACATCAGCAGTGGATATTACCTGGAAATAATTCATACTACACCGGAACCCTCCAAGCTATAATGGCTATAGTATCTTGCATTACACGCCTGTCCTGAGCTATCTTATTCCCCCCAATTTTTGACACTAGATTGCATAATCTTCTATCCTCCATTCATTTCTGTGTAGAGGGTTGACAGTGGTCATCTTCCATGTGGATGCTGTGTGTATATTGGCAGGTCTGTGTTTGACTGTGCTGTGTGATGGAGCTCCCAGCATGTCTGAGATCAGGTAGGAGGCAGACACTGATGTTATTATGCCCCATGGGGATATGTTGCTGTTGCCATCAGTAGGTAATATGTACATGCTCACCATTGCTGAGGGGAGGAGTGTGGTTGATGTGCATATCTCCATGTACAACTGGGGAGACAGGGTGGCGATGTTCCCACCTAACCTGTGTTCTGCAGGTTGCCTATATCCATGGCATTTGTGTATGAGGTGTTCTTTACTCCCAGTACAGGGTGAATTGTGTTGTTTCACCTGAGACGTATAACATATGACGAGACCTGGTTGCAGTTGTCCTTGTTGGTGTGGATATGTGCGATTCATAGTCATAGTCAGCCTTACAGGATGTCACCTGTGAACTTACATGCCTGCTCAGATATAGGTGGACTTGCTTCAAAGTTGTAGCTTGCACCTATGTGTCCCTGTACAGCCAAATTAGCAACCTATTATGTGGTTTGTGTATTGCTGCTGTCCACCAAAGGGGATTACTCCACCCTGGTGGAGGCTAGATATACAGGTTAGGTACTGCTGTGTCCCTATAGCTACAGTGGATATAAAGGGTACACACCCCTGATACACTGCCTGGTATTTGTGCAATTGGAACATGACACCACAATAACTCATTTCATATTAATTCCCACCTGTAGTGTGACCTATAGCCTGTACAATTCAATTGAAATTGGATACAATATTCACCGGTTAGACCGTGCTACAAGGAAAGGAGGTGGGATAGCAGTCCTTTACAAAAATACTCAAACCATTAATAGAGATACCATTTAACCTCCCCAATTCAATAACGCGGAACTCCTCATAACCAAGCTACAAATTAACCAAAACAAACACTTGAACATCGTCTGTGCATACATTCCACCAGGCAACAACCTAAATACCCTAGAAGATCTCCTTTACTGGTTATCCACTACCTATCCCGAAGAAACCATAGTTCTTGGAGATTTTAACACTGACTGGCACCCCTGCCCCTCCCCCCCCCACTCATATAAACTTATCTGGGTTTAAACAGACCATAACCTCTCCCACTAGGATAAACAAACCAACCAACAAGGAAAGTACTCTAGACTGGATCCTAGTTAATAACCAACCCCAACTGTACACAGCTGGTACTCTCCCTGATGACATCAGGGACCATTGTCTAACCTATATCATAAAACATAAGGCAGGAAACCCTCACCAGCCTAACTATAAAACATTTAGAAACAGGAAAAACTTTGATGCTGCTATATTACAAAATGAATTAAAAGCAGTTGACTGGTCAAAACTAAATAATCTAACATTAGAGGAGGCCATAGATCACTTTAACACTAAATTCCTAAGTATCCTTGATTCCCATGCTCCAGCACGTACAATAAAAACTAGATCAAATACAGCACCATGGCTGACAAAAGATACCAAAGCAAAAACCAAAACTAGAAACAGAGCCTGGGCCAGCTGGAGAACAACCAAAGCCCCACTTGATCATCTAAAATATCGTCAACTCAGGAATGATACAAAAAATCTATTTTACTGGATAAAAAAAGTTTCTACCAAAATCTCCTACTAAAACACCACAACAACCCTCAAAAGTTCTGGGCAGACTTAAATCAACTACTTTGTCCAGGTCACTCCACCACCCCAACCCCAGCTAACTACACCCTTAGTTCCCCAGAGAAAATAGCTAGTGCCTTTAATAACTTTTTCACTGAAACAATCCAATCCCTAGCAAATCAACTAACCCCCTCTAACTTAAACCACATGCCTAATCTACCCAATAATCACCCAGAAGTTGGCTTCCAAACAATATCCAATAATTTTATCAAAACACTTCTAAAACAATTTAAAACCTACCACCCTCACTGCTGACCTCCTCCCTGCAGAGTACCTGCGAATAGCTGCAGATGCCATTGCATATCCCATATCTATCCTCATCAACAGAACCTTATCCGAAATTGCTATCCCCTCCCTCTGGAAAAATATCTCACATCATCCCACTCCATAAAGGTGGTAGCTCCTCAGACATATCCAACCATAGACCCATTGCCATTCTTTCCCCACTAGCCAAAATAATGGAGAAATGTGTACACAAGCAACTAATGCAATACCTTTCACAGATTAACTTACTATCCGACTCCCAGCATGGTTTCAGGCCATGCCACAGCACCACCTCAGCCCTCCTTTCCTTTACTGCTGCCATAAACCAAAACAGGAATGATAATAGGCTAACCTCTGTCCTCTTTCTTGACCTATAAAAAGCCTTTGACATGGTCAACCATGAACTTCTCATTCTTTCACTAAAATCTATTTCCCTCAACAAGCCTGCTATCCAGTGGTTCCAGTCCTACCTGACTGGTAGACAGCAGGCAGTACTATGGCAGGGCAAACTCTCCAGTCAGTTACCTCTCACACTTGGTGTCCCTCAAGGGTCCATACTAGTTCTACTACTTTTCTCTATTTTTATCAACAACCTCCACACTGCTATCCCTAAAGTCACCTGCATCCAATACGCAGATGATTCCACTCTCATCTGCTCAGCCACCTCCCCATCCGACTTGCAAATCTTAACCCAAAATACATTTATCACTATCGAGAACTGGTTCACCAATCAATGCCTACTTCTGAACCCCAATAAAACTAAACTTCTACTCTTCTCTCCCACTAGTAGATCCACCACACTTTCATTCTCTGTCACATCTAACAATGGTATCACTATTTCCCCAGATAATCACACCAAACTGCTAGGTGTTATCATAGACAATAATCTCAAATTTGACCTACAGGTCAACAAAACCATACAGACCATCAATAAAAAGCTTGGATCACTGTATAGAAACAAGACATTTTTAACCCCACTGGCTAGGACTGCAATCGCCCGATTACACCTACTCTCTACTCTCTTATATGCCTCGCCTGTACTCTCAAACCTCAACAAATCTGAACTAGGTAAGCTGTCCCATAGCTACAATCATATTGCCAGATTCACCACTGGCTCCACCTATAGAACCCACAACTGCCAGAACCTTAAACAACTATATTGGCTAGAACTGCCCAGCTTAATTCAATTCAATCAACTCTTAATAGCACACAAAATTTTGTACCACCCTGAGTATACTCCCTCACTTAAAAATATTATTAAGCCATATAGCAATCTAAGATCCCTATGGTCAGCCGATAAACTACTGGTCCAATCCCACAAAGCTAATAACTCTGCTGGTGAATCCCTCTTTGCAACTTCATTGGCAAAACCTGGAATTTGTTGCCAAACTATATAACCCTACAATCCTGCAAAAGTCTCTTCAAAAAAAAAAAAAAACTCAAACAGTATCTCAAAGTGAATTGGCTATGCCCGTGTACCAGCCCTGATTAAGTTATAAACTAAAAGCATATTCTGCAATTATCATAACTTGTAACTACATTACCAAGCTGTGCTTCCAATCTGATGTCTCTTACTTTTAATTCTCTGTCCATGACAATTGTGAGTCCCTACTAGGGAATCACTACTAACCCATTGTATATAATCACTTTGTTTTTATAATTGTTTGCTAACTTCTGTGTAATCTGTGTAAGTTTGTCTTTGTGGAGCTTTTCTCCCCTGGCTATCGCTGAAAATGGACATGTATCCAGTTGGACTATCCCGGTAAACAAATGTAAAATAAACAAATGTAAAAGAAATAATAATAAATACATGAAAACATAACAATCGGGTCTGTGAAAACATGGAAATAATACTCAGTACAATAAGCCAGTTGAATGAGTGTGCACACCCTTAAACTGATATGTTGTGTACGCACACCCTTAAACTGATATGTTGTGTGTGCACTTCTTGAGATAGTTACAGCATTCATCCGTCTTGGTCTGGGCTCTAACATCATGGCACATCTTCACTTGGCAATAGTTGGTCACCTTCTTAGAAACACCTTTGATGGTATTTTAATTGAATTGTACAGGTTAGGGGTCACATAAAGATGAGAAATATTATGAAATGATCTTCTGTGGTCTGATTGTCATAGAGCACACATACCTGTCACTCTAACAGGAGTGTGTACACTTGTGATATCCACTGTATATGGGTGTGAATATAGCTGGTAGTGGTAGGCATGGACAGACAGTCATAACACAGGTGGACACTTCTCTGATTAATAGCTGAATATCATGCCTACTCTAGAACCCATATCAGTGTCAGAGCAATGCAACAACCAGTAGCTGTACACATTTATGTCTGTTGTATGCACTGCCACTGATATTACACACATGTGCAACATGCACAACCTATGTACCTGAATGCTTGAAACTCGTGATTTAGGTTTGTGCCTTCCAGCTGAACATAAGCATGCATACATGTGCTCAGGGGATACCTGGTATACATTTCTGTTGTATGCTAGTATGGCACACTGTAGTTACAGTCTTGCCACTCAATCATACTTTTCAACCTGTTACAGCAGTACATCTGGACAATGGCTCACATAAATGGGTGTCAAAGGGCACATCAGTATTGATACTGTATTACTATAGCTGCACCATATATTAGTACGTTGATTGCACAGTAAGGTTTGACATCAGTGTGATAACCTGGAAGATGTCCAACAGTCATAAGTAGGCCATTATGTTACAATGCCATTGCTCACAGACCTGCCAAGGGTTTGGCTGACATAACACAGGTATATGTGTATGTGACTACAGATATCAGTCACAAATGTGCTTATTGTGCAGCAGAACACTGTACAGTTGAATGTTATTAACTGAATATATCACATAGAGTTCAACACACATGTCTACAACAGTAGTCAACTATGCACAGGCCCTCTATATGTGTCTTAGATTTACAAGGCAAATGTGTCATACTCATAATCACAGGTAACATGGATATGGAAAACATCCTATTAACTGGCTTAGCAGTGGCACAGTCACAACTGTTTGACAGGCACTCCTGCTGTTGTCATATATGAGCTGTCCTTTCCCAGGGTGAGTCAGGTCCTGAGCTGTGATCTCAACTCATAACCTCTCAGAGCATCACATCTGGACAATGCCTAAAATGACGGGGGATAAATAGGGACAGGCTTTAAATATACCTGTTACAAACATAGGAAGTTCATAGAATGATACATTTAGCATTACGGTGAATATTCTTAAGGATGTGGAGTCTTAAACTCAAGTGTTTGTCATTACCTGATGACTTCAATCCTCAGCTATTTGCCAGAAAAGTACAGATCTCAGGAGGAACAGACAAAAATACATGATGGCAAAATGTGGACATTCTGTGAGGATCTGTACAGTTGAGATGTATGTCTGTGATATCTCCCACTGCAGAGAGGGCCAGATGGTATGGCTGTAGCAGCTGTTTAGCAGGACATTAGTACAGCATGTCTTGTTGGGACATATATTCCTCCAAATCATATTTTCCATTATTACAGACCAAGTACTACATTCAATTACTTGCTTACATGTTCCACTTACCTTTTTTTCTTTCTTCTATTTTCCAATTTATGTTTCATTTGTTATTTCTCTCTATCTTTCTGTGCACTACAGGGATAGAGCTGGTTTGAATAGGTGGTAGCATGGGTTTTGTAGGTGATGCTCATGACCAGGTGATGGCCTGTGCACCTATTGGGGTTCCCCACTTGCTAATTGCATGCAGAGCAGCTGTGTACTTCTTACAATAGCTAATGCCATGGCAACACACTCCTATAAATGAGTACTCTATCTGGGCATTGGCCCTTTCCCTTACTTGTGAGGAAGACATCCTGGAGTTGTGTGAGCTACTACCCCTTACAACAAGACTTGTGGAGACAAGTCAACTAAATGGTGGGGAAGGTTCAAGACTTAGCAGCAGAATGTGAGTATTGCTGTTATATGTTTGGAATACTGCTAGTGTAACAGGGTTTGTCTGCACATGCTACTTCTGCATGGGTTTCAGTCTGACAAAGTTCTGTCCCTGCATAGCTGTCAACTGTAGGGCCATCCACATAACAGTCACAGGTTAGCCTGTTATGTATGGGCTGTTCCCCAGACAGGTGCTGTCCTTGGCAAATCAGTGGCATACTCTGGTGATTGCATTATGTAGATGGTAACATCCATTTGTCTTTCTGACTTTATATCCCTCAGAAAAGATATGTAACACCAACAACTTTCTCAGTGTATAACAGCAATAGTTCATGTATGGCCATGTATTTCTGCTTCTGTCCACCAATTATGTCAGGCTTTGTCCAGATATCATACAGTAGTAGGTGGATAGGTGTACTGGTCTATCATTATTTAGAGCTGTAATTCCTGCTGAGGGGAATGGCTGGGAAACATGTTGAAGTCTGTACATTCAAGAGGTAGGTGTATAGAAAAAGCTCTTAGATGGCCTTGTAACATATTTTATGTGGGGGATAGTAACACATGTTTTAAAACTAGGCTGTTAGTACATGTCAGACATATTACTGATTAGAAATATGTTAGTTCTATAGCTGTATATTTGAATAAATCACACCATGGGGTCAGTAGTGGGTCTCAAGGTACTGTTTCTGAAAATGTCTGTTCCTCAGTGTAAAGAAACATTCATAAAAGGACAATTGATATGTACAGACTCAGTGTATTAATATTAACTGTGATACTTTATCCCATAGGGGGGTAAATGAGGAGTGTAATTGGAGGCTGTTTATTTAATAATGTAATTAAGTGTTAATTGCTTCTTGGGATTAAGGAATGTATTTCTGATGATAAAGTAAATAGAGATGATGAAAGTATCCACTGACACAGTTAGAGCCACTATGTCCTTTAGTAAAGCGAGTTCAGAAGTAATAAAGGTTATGCATAAGCACTGGTATATCCTCCTCTCAGATAAGGAAGTGAGCAAGATTGTAGGTCCTAAACCGAGAGTGACATATAAAAATCATCCCAATTTGAAGAGGCTACTATGTAAGCCCAAATTTGCACGTAATAGGATTATCAACACAGGTATGAACTCAAATACTCTACCCTGTGGTAAATGTAATCAATGTAGTTTCATTAATTTGAACACTGAGTTCATACATCCAAAAACAAAACGTAAGTACATCTTTCACACTAATACCAACTGTGAAACTAGAAATGTTGTCTATTTGGCTACCTGCAAATCATGTCTGTCCTTCTATATTGGGAAGACCAACCGTACTCTTAAGGAACGAATCAGGGAACATAACTATCAAATCAGAATAGGTTCTGATGTCAATGCGTTATCCAGACATCATAAAGAAGCAGGTGTTGAACATATTTTCAACTTCTACATCATACAAACACTCATACAGGGTGTAAGAGGTGGAGATCTTATCAATAGAACATTGGAATGTGAGACCAGGTGGATTATTAGACTGAGAGCTGATGAACCACCTGGTCTCAATGACAAGGTACAGATAAAACCCTTTCTGAAGAGCAGGAGAATATATAGACCATGATTCACATGGTTCTACTAACATACCATATAATATGTGGTCTCTTATCAGTATTAAATACTATTTGTACCATGCGTTGATGTATCTGACCCGTTGACAATAACTGAAGAATTAGAGGGCTCATATTACATCTTTGTCTCTACAAAGTATAGGGGATTTAATGACAGGATGGACTATACTTAAATTGTATGTTCTTCTGTACCGTATATGTTTCTATATAACATCTCTATGAAATATCTAAGTTCCATGACCTCTTATATAAATGATAGCATACATAATGTCCACCTTATATAATTGTACAGAAAAACATTTTGAATTGAATTTTTATGAGGTTTTGTACAATATTCCTATCTCTGCTAGTACATTTTTATCTAAGAGTAGGATATAGTAAGGCAAATATGTATTAGCGTCTTCTAATATAGTTATTGAGCCTGTTAAAAATCATTTAGACGTTTTAGTTGTTTGTTTTGTTAGTCTCTATAGTTGTGCAAACAAGTTGAAAGGTTACTGTTTTGACCTGCCATCTAGTTTCATGTAGAGTAATCTTGTATCAAGTATGGAATAAGTGAGCTATTCCCAGTGGCTACTATACAATGTTCATTTTTTATATAGTATGTCACTCAGGCTTTTAAGTGTTATGTTTTTCAAATAGATGGTAATGTATTTAATCTGTCTGCACACTTTTTTAATGTTTGCAGAAAATGTTCACTACATCATCTATAATATTTTTATCTTGGTTTTTTCCTTCATGAGTATTGTAATTTTTAACATGAGGGTATGTATTTATATGCACCTAGCACTTTAAAATAACATTCTATTTCAAATGTAGCTTCTGTAACCAATCACGACGCTTGGAGGGCTTTTTAAATGTTTGAAGGGATGCTGTGTAACATAAGTCTGATGAAGCCTATTGGTGAAAGCGCTCACTTTGTTATGTGCCAATAAAAGTTTTATTGAAGATCAAGGATTGCTTGCTACAATTTATCTTATTATTGCCAGTGTTGGAAGTTGCATCGCGTTTTATTGCCATAGGGAGCAGCGTATATGGCATTTGACTCGTATTTCTGATGATGTTTACTCCTTGAAGCATTTGGCCAAGATATCAGAGTATAATAAACATCTGTGAATTACTGGCTGGTTGTATTTCTCTTTGCTATGTTCAGACATTTTGTCTGTTTTGCTAAGAGATTGTTGTATGTCTAGCCATTGTGTATGGTCTGTCATGATTTTGTAGCAGTGTACTGTTCACTTATTTATTTGCACTGTGGGGGAGGGGGCAGATGTGAGTGTCATGGCTGCTTTTGTATCCAACTGTGCATGCTGCCCAGTTGTGGGTTGTCTATCAGCGCGTATGTTTGTATGAGCATTTTGGGACACGTATGCATATATATATATATATATATATATATATATATATATATATATATATATATATATATATATATATGTTTTTATGTATA
The DNA here is from genome assembly GCF_019279795.1 of Protopterus annectens. Taxonomy (NCBI): domain Eukaryota; kingdom Metazoa; phylum Chordata; order Ceratodontiformes; family Protopteridae; genus Protopterus; species Protopterus annectens. The sequence goes on along the minus strand of NC_056749.1, from coordinate 813,828,414 downwards.
TATACATCCTTGGTGGTGCAGCAGTAGTGTTGTTGCCTCACAGCAAGAGGTTCTCCCATTCGATTCCCGGCTGGAGTGCAGGGAGTGCCTTCTTTGTGGACTCTGCATGTCCTCCCCACGGTTGCATGAGTGTTCGAAAGACATGCGTGAATGGGCATGCCTTTGTTGAAGGTTGAACGTCGAGCTGGCACCTCGGCATTCGTGAAAAATCTACTGCCAATTATTAGCGGACGGGAGTTCCGCTGTGTCAACATCTAACCGGGAAAAGCCGAAAGACAAAAAACAACAACATATATATATATATATATATATATATATATATATATATATATATATATATATATATAAAACACATAAACAATTAATCCAACAAGGTAACAAAACTGCTGGTGGAAGGAGAAAACGGACAGCCCAAAATCTTTAACGTTTTCGTTCAATTTAATATCACTGAACTTCATCAGAATATATATATATATATATATATATATATATGTGTGTGTGTGTGTGTGTGTGTGTGTGTGTGTGTGTGTGTGTGTGTGTGTGTGTGTGTGTGTGTGTGTATATATATATATATATATATATATATATCTTTATATTGTTGTACACATATATGGATCACCCTACATATCTCACTCTCTCTCTCTATGTATGTTTCTATTCGTATATATATATATATATATATCTATCTATATATATATATATATATATATATATATATATATATATATATATATATATATATGTCTATAGATACCAATCCTTCCTAATTCTACACTTGTCTCTTCCTTATTGTAAACTGGCTGTAAAGAAGGGTATGTTTCAGAAAACATCCTCAGGCAATACAGCTGAGGTGGCTTACTAGTCGATTGCATAGGCAGTGGTGTGCAGGGTCCTGTGTTCGAGACCTCCAAGGGCTTTTTAGACAAGGACTGTTGGATACAGAGTGGTTAAGGCAGCTTTGTATGGGTTTGCACAACAGTAAGCAGTGCTAATGTACAGTTAAATGAAAAGGTGCTTACACTGTCTGCAGTCACACTTGCATGTTACACCAGCTACGGTGCACTGATTGACAGAAATAGTTTAACACTTATGGTATCATTACGTTAGAACTTTTAACAGTGCTTTTTCAAGTAAAAGTAGATTGCATAGTGTAGTCCTAGAACCATAGACTCCTGCATGCAAAGCTGGACTCTGAGTAATGAGAATCTTGTTCTTGGTGTTTGAGCTATATGTTTATATGTATCACCTACTGGATATTGATCTGATATGTTGGTATTAACAGTAGACTGCTATGTTCTTTGGACATGTCATTGAAGCCTCCTGTCATGTAGTAATGGCATACCTTTCAGTTTCAGACGTGTATCTTTCAAAACATTCATCCTAATGCATAACCTGTTAGTTATCTACTTTCTTTCTGTCCTCTGTACCGATGTGCAGATATCAGGTATTACTACGGCCATACCACTATGTAGGTGCCCACATTGTATTGTGCTGTGGGCCTGGACACTGCTGCTACTTCCGACATATGGGACATTCCTTAATGTGGGCATTGCTCCATTTCCTTGCCTGTCTGAGGGACATTACAGATGTGGTGGCCTACAGATTCACATACAGTGGGTGGCAACACGCCAGAGGACAGGACATGTGGAGACAGCCGACCAACATGGGGGACATATCCTCAGATTTGTGAACAGATTATATGTCATCAGTGCTGTTATACACATGGTGGATTCATAGATTGATAGGGTTTGTGTGGACATGCATTTAGTGTGTGACGTCACAAATCACAGTCATATGTCTCTGACATACCTCTCCACTGGCACACTGTCCACAGACTGGCCATATGCCTGCCTGTTATGTTTTATGTGTTCACCAGATAGTTGGTGTCCTTGGTAAATCAGATGTGGACTCTGGGGAATGCAGTCAGTAAATACTCACATCTATTGGTATTACCAATGTCATATTCCTCATAAAAGAAGCTACAACAAACCCAGTGACATCTGCAAAAGTCTCAATGTATGACAGCAGTACGTCCAATCTACCCCTGTGTTTGTGCCTCTCTTCCCACCTGGTGATATAGGGTTTGATGCCGAGCTTAGTGATTGGGGAATGTTATCAAAGGCTTTGGCCAGATCAATGTAGGCTGTATGTGCCACCTTGCCTTCATCCACAGCTCAGGTGACTGATGGCAAAAAGTTGACCAGGTTGAATGAGCAGGTATGACCTACCCTTCACAAAGCTAAACTGTGTGGGATCCTGAGTCTGCAGATTCCCATACCCCTGTTTATTAGGTGTATGATGATGCATTCCATAGCTTCGCATAACAGACTTGTAAGGCAGTTGGGGCGGTATTTACCAGGGTCTGTAGTTACACCTCTTTTGTTGAGAGGGTTGACTGTAGCAGTGCACAATTCAGTAGGTACAAAGCCTGAGGTGAGGTTGTGCTTGAACAGGGCACACAGGTAAGGTGCCAGATTTATTTTATTTATTTATTTTACATTTGTTAACCAGGCTAGTCCAACTGGATACATGTCCATTTTCAGTGGAGGCCCGAGGAGAAAAGCTCCGCTATCTACTACATGATAATTAACAGTATATTGTCAAATACATACACATATTCAAACCACGACAGACAGTATAATACACAATATAAGAATAGGCATGGAGAAAAAGTACACAGTGTAAAGGATATGCAAGCATGCACAATACTTAGGACATTTGAATGACAATAAGAGGAAGGTTAAAGGGATAATGCTTTTCTTTGAGTATTAGAATGGATAGAATAATATAGATTATAATAGGATGTTACAAGTAGGCAATATAAAGTAGATTAGGGAAAAGTTGCTAGATAAGTGAGGGCTTATCTTAGTAGTATAGGAAATACTAAAAGCATAAATCTGGAAGAAAGAAAG